>NC_057795.1:646025785-646038931 GCF_018294505.1 Triticum aestivum
AACTAGGGCAGTATGGTTAATAGTAGATGTTTTTTACTATAGTATAATGTTGTTTTTTTACTGTTTTTAGTAACTGTTTAAAATAAATAGTAAGTAAATTAATAAACTAGTTGAACTAGTTTAGTTTTAGTTGAACTAGTTTAGTAAGTAAGTTAATAAACTACTTGAACTAGTTGACTTAATAGAACTAATGTATTTTTAGTAAGAAAATTAATATAACTAGTTGAACTACTTTATTTTTAAAAAGAACTAGTTTTTTCTATTTATAGTAAGTTTATATTTAGTAAGAACTAGTTGAATTAATAGAACTAGTTGAACATGTCATATTTGTTGTTATTTTTTTAGTTTAAGCAATTATTTGGGATGTATTAGTGATAACTTATAGGGTTTTTGCTTTTGCAGAAATCAAGGAGCCCCTCCATCATCCCCGCCGTCGTCCCCGTCACCGACCCCCTATGATCTCGAGGTGAGACCAGCCAAATATCCATGTCAATATGAGTCCTATAAGATATATATGATGTAGATAAAAATATGTATATCTTGTGTTGTTCAAATAGGATATGTGGTTGCCCAAGTGGCCGGTCATGTTCAGGTTACACCTCCGAGTGGGCTATGTTTTGCCGGAGTGTTGATTAATTTCCGTTCCGGCAAATTTTAGGCGCTCGATATGTCCCTTTTTAGCAAAGGTCATGCCAGATTTTTCCGTGAATTTTGGCATGACTTGTGCTAGAATATGTAGGAAATATCGAGTGGCCTGGATTTTCTCGAAAAATAATGATCTAATTTAGGTTTTTTAGTACATATATTTAATTGTACAAGTTTAATCTTTGAATTATGAACATAGGAAATGTCATACTCGGACGACGAAAGTCTCCCGGGGGAGTGCAGCTGGTGCCACGACGATCGAGGTCAGTGCGACAGGTGCCCTCACTTGGACGAAAATCGGGGCTTCAGCATTAAGCTCGAGGATACCTTCGATGTTGAAACGGTACGCAACGATGACTAGTGTTTTTTCGTAACTAAGCACGACTTCAACTATTTCAATGTCTAATTTTCATCTTTTACAATTTGACTAGCTTATCCCATGCCATGCAAGACGCTATGTCTTGGAGAGGATGGGTTTTGAAGACCATGATAATTTTGAAACAAAGAAAATACACCTAAGGACCCATCATGATATGGATTTTGAAGTAAATATGTACAATTCTCAGAGCGTAACCCATTTTGGTTGCCAAAATTGGGAAGCACTTTGCAAAATGTATGGTTTTTATGAGGTTGTGATTGTCACCATGGATCTTGGTGATCCTGACATTGAGCAAGACAATATGGACATTTGGGTCCTTGTTGATACGCTTCCGATTCTACCGCTATCGGTGTCAAAACCGGCGGATCTCGGGTAGGGGGTCCGAACTGTGCATCTAGGCGGATGGTAACAGGAGACAAGGGACACGATGTTTTACCCAGGTTCGGGCCCTCTTGATGGAGGTAAAACCATACGTCCTGCTTGATTAATATTGATGATGTGTGTTACAAGAGTGGATCTACCACGAGATCCAGGGGGCTAAACCCTAGAAGCTAGCCTATGGTATGATTGTTGTTCGTCCTATGGACTACAGCCATCCGGTTTATATAGACACCGGAGAGGGATAGGGTTACACAAAGTCGGTTACAGTGGTAGGAGATCTACATATCCGTATCGCCAAGCTTGCCTTCCACGCCAAGGAAAGTCCCATCCGGACACGGGATGAAGTCTTCAATCTTGTATCTTCATAGTCTTGGAGTCCGGCCGACCATGATAGTTCGGCTATCCGGACACCCCCCTAGTCCGGGACTCCCTCAGTAGCCCCCGAACCGGGCTTCAGCGACGACGAGTCCGGCGCGTATATTGTCTTCAGCGTTGCAAGGCGGGTTCTCCTTCAAACTTCATGTTCCTGTCGAATAGTGTCCGGCTTCCTTATAGATGTTGCGCTCCTTGGCTTCTACGCCCAATAATGGCCTTCTTCCATGTGTCGTATGAATGTGAAAGGCTGGGGTATTTTCACATTTTACCCCCTTGTCGTGCGAACGAGACGCCTATAAGAGAGGCGAGGATCTAGATCCAGCTCACACCATCCTCCATCCGCAAGTTCTCATCGAAGCGCCTCTTACAAAAATCCATTCCATCATGGATAGTCGACGCGGCTCCTCCTCTCGTGCTCCCAGCCCTAAGCCAGGAGATTGGGGGAAATGCTCAGTTCCACACAGCGAGCTAGTGGCGCTCCAAACCGAGGGATATCTTCCCCCAGCTTTTATGGTCCCAGTTCGAGCCGGACTGGCCACCTTTAGGGGTGGAAAGCAGGCGGAGAGCGTCCCCAACCCTTCCAAAGGAGAGCGGGTATGCTTTGTCCCTTATCTAATAAGGGGACTCGGATTTCCCATACATCCGTTTCTTCGGGGGCTCTTGGAGTTCTACGGACTCCAGCTTCATCACCTCACGCCTGCCTCCATTTTGCACATCGCGGGCTTCGTAGCTCTTTGTGAGCTGTTCTTGGGCATCGAGCCCCATATTGCACTGTGGAAGAGATTGTTTTGCCTCGTACCCCGTTCTCACGAGGGGCCGATATATCAAGTGGGCGGAGCCGAAGTATGGCGCATCGCCGGGACCGGATATCTATCCGGCACCCCGAAGAAGGCGTCCAAAGACTGGCCTTCAGAATGGTTTTACATGGAGGACGCCCCTCTGCCGGATCCAGTTCGGATCGGCCTCCCGGAGTTCAGCAATGCTCCCTTGAAGAAATGCCTGAGTTGGTGCCCGCGGAGCCCTCAACGGGAAGATGATCGGAGCGTCCATTATCTGATGGGCCGGATTAGGTTACTGTGCCACTCCGGATTGACCATGATTGGAATCATCGCCACGTGCATTATGCGAGGGGTGCAGCCACTCCAATATAGGGGCCACCCTATGTGGGATTTCAACGGAGAAGATGACGCCACCCGTCATGGCCGCAGAGGGCCAGGCTCGGCAACCGATCTGGCAAAGATCCTGTCCGGCTTGTACAAGGGGGAGGAGGAGGACTTCCTCCGCACGAATCCATTGAATGGATTCTCTATGAATAACCCTCGGAGCTGGGTAAGCGGATGCTCATCTATCTGATCCATACTTTCAAAGTCAAGTATCTTACTCTATGATTTCGACGCAGGAGCTGCGCCGGGACGTGGAGGGCATACAAAGCCTAACTCCACAGCCCGAGGATCCAGAACGATCCCTTGATCCGGCCTCCGAAGAGGATCCGGACATAAAGATGGAGATGATTGATGGGGTGTTCCACCAACTTAGCATGGACAATGCTCTAGTCGCCATTACGGCTGACTACCCCGGTTTGTTTCCGGCCTCCCAGGTGATTATGAACGAGGTCTTAATACCATCATTTGATCCATGCTCAATTCCGACCATCTCATACTGATGGTGCATCACAGGAGGTACCTTTAAGGCGGGAAGCCGAACCCGCGGCGGCTGACCAACAAGGGTCAGCTCGGCCCAGTAGGCGGAAGAGGAGTGCGACGCGAACCGAAACGTCGCCGCAATGGTACGGAGCACCGCTGTTTTTAAGGGAAGGATCCCTAGGAGGTATATTAATGCTCATAACTTTTCCAGAAAGAGCGCTCGCCAGACAGTGTCCGAAGAGGTTGCCAATCAAGCCTCCGCCAGCCATGCTCCAACTCATGGTCCGGAAGGGGAGGCGAACACAAGGCATAAGCCAGACGCTCCTCCGACGGAGGACGCCGACAGGCTGTCCGCCACACGGTCTGAGGTGGAGAGCGCCATGAATCACAAGCGTCGCCGGACAGTTCTTCGTGACGCGTGTTTCTCCCTGGAGGCGTTAAATGCCTTTGATGCGGGAAACGCGCACCTCCGTGCCGCTCAAGATGGGTTAACCAGAGACACGGAGCAGTATGTGAAAGACATACGGGTAAGTAATTTTAATAGTTATATATGCCAGTAGCCCCCGAGACTTAAAATAGTTAAAATAACTGATTTAAGGATCATTTATTACGCAGGATCTTACGGAGAAGAATACCCACCTATCCCAGGAGCTCCAAGAGTGCAAGGCCCAACTTGAGGCCGCACTGGCCGCCACAGGGGGAGCCACAGAGACCCCCGCTGGTAAGATGTACTTCGAAAAGATAAGTAATTAACAAAGTGCGGCGTGTGCGTGAATCTGACAATAATATTGCAGAGGGCGCCGGACTAGATCCGGACAAGCAACAGCTACTGCGCCAGCTAAAGGCCGGCGAGAGGGTGCTTATGAAGATGCAGCAGGAGAGGAACAAGCTCCAAGATGCCCACATCCAGCTAGGAGAAGAGCTGAAAGATGTTCGGGCCCAGCTGTCTGGCTCCATGAAGGAGAATCAGCGGCTTCGTCGCGGCATTTATAGTAAGTGCTTGAGCAAATTCCTTTGAAAAGAAGAATTTGGCGAGGAAGTCGATTGACAGAAATGTGTCTTTAGGTGTGCTCACAGGTCGCCCTGCGGAGGAAATGCCTGGTTCAATGGGTGACCAACTTCCCGAGCTGGTGCAACTGCTCGAACGTGTTCGGCAGGCGATGAGTGGCGTCGTTCAGGCTTTATGGCCTGCCGTCTCCCTATCCGAGGGCCTTGGAGGGCTTGCTGAGAAGCTTCAGGGAGCACGGCGACGCCTCCGTCTGTGGAAGATATCGGCTTGTCGTCAAGGCGCCAGGGAGGCCTGGGCCATGGTGAAGACGCGGTACCCGAAAGCTGACCCAAACCACATGGCCGAGGTCGGACCTGCGGGGCCTGATGGGAAGGAGATCCCTGTGAGCTTGATGTACGGCCAAGTAGAACTGGCCGCGAAATATTCCCAACAGGACTGTAAATTAGACAGCCTGTTAGATGGGATTGAAGAGGAGTACAATCAGTCAGTTTGACGATGTAATTTGAAATGACATGTAAAATGCCTTCTAGCCGGATTGTAGATCGTTTGTCTTTGCGGACCTTTTCGCTTCAACCTCGGGACCCAACAGTCCGGAGTGTGTCCGAATACCCTTACGGTTATAGAAGAACTGGGGCATGCGTGGAGACAAGGCGTCAGGGTCATAATTGCTTTATCAGACAAGTGCCCAACTAGCTATGTTATATTACATGGTTAGTAAGAAACATCTTCCAGGGAGAATAGTTCCGTTAAGGGTTCCTTTCCCTGGGAGGCATGCCCTAAAGTGCATGTCCGGACTTCGAAAATAGCAGAAAAAGCATCTGGGGGCAGATAAATAAGTAAGTAATAAATCATCTTTCAAGTCACCGACCGAATATTCTCTTAAGAACGCTAGCTTTCGGCTTCACCCAGTCTGAGGTACACATCCGGCTGACCCGGCAGTAACAATCGCAGAGGTGCTCCCTTTACCTCCTAGCCGAACAATCGGGAATGTAGGGGTAAGCACAGGAACCAGGCAACCCAGCTTGGCCAAAACTTAAGTCATATCGATGCATATAATGGTGAATAAAAGGTACATGCGGAAGTATGACACATGTGTTGGGCATGAAGCCCGTATAAATAAGCTTCTGTTAAGGAAGCCCCCAGGTATAATGAGTGCTAGGAGCACATCAGGTGTATGCGAACAATGCGCAAATCAGCCTATAAAAGGTATTGAAAAAAAAGTGGGAAGAAGGAGGGGGACAAGAGACAGTGAAAATGTAAAATGGTGGACGGAGGAGTGAGACGAACTCTGAGTCCGGTGTTAGGCGTAGAATCTTCGGAGACGGGCTGCGTTCCATGGGTTCGGCTCGAGTTGGTTGTCAGATGTGTTACGTAGACGGTATGCTCTGCCGGTCAGGACTTGGTCGATGATGAAGGGACCTTCCCACTTGGGCTTAAGTTTGTCCTTTTTCTTGTCCGGCAGGCGTAGAACAAGTTCGCCAACATTGTAAGTTTTGGCCCGTACTTCTCTGCTTTGATATCTTCGAGCCTGCTGCTGATAAAATGCGGAACGAGCTTTTGCCACGTCCCGATCCTCCTCTAAGGCGTCCAAACTGTCCTGCCGATCCAACTCGGCTTCTCTTTCTTCGTACATGCGCACGCGAGGTGAGTCATGAATTATATCGCAGGGCAGAACTGCCTCTACGCCGTATACCATGAAAAATGGTGTGAATCCGGTAGTTCGGTTTGGCGTGGTCTGCAGCCCCCAGAGTACGGAGTCGAGCTCCTCTACCCAGTGCGTGTTAGATTCCTTGAGGGACCGCACTAGTCTGGGTTTGATGCTGCTCATGATTAGACCATTTGCTCACTCGACTTGACCGTTAGTTTGGGGGTGATAGACTGAAGCGTAGTTGAGCTTGATGCCCATGTTTTTGCACCAGAGTTTAACCTCGTCGGCCGTGAAATTCGTGCCGTTATCTGTGATGATGCTGTGGGGGACGCCAAAACGGTGTACTACCCTGGATATGAAGTCTATCACAGGTCCGGATTCTGCCATTTTAACCGGCTTGGCCTCAATCCATTTGGTGAATTTGTCCACCATGACCAATAAGTATTTGTGCTTGTGGGTTCCCCCTTTAAGGGGTCCAACCATGTCAAGCCCCCAGACCGCGAACGGCCAGGTGATGGGTATAGTTTTGAGGGCGGTGGGTGGCATGTGGCTCTGATTAGCAAAGAGCTGGCAACCGACGCATCGTTGGACTAAGTCCTGAGCATCTGCCCGGGCTGTTGGCCAATAAAATCTTGTACGGAAGGCCTTGCCTACAAGGGCCCGGGCTGCAGCGTGGTGCCCGCCGAGTCCGGCGTGAATTTCAGCCAGGAGATTTCGCCCTTCCTCTTTGGAGATACACCTTTGAAGGACTCCGGTTGTGCTTTTTTTATAAAGTTCTCCCTCATGGACCTTGTAGGCTTTAGATCGCCGAACTATGCAGCGGGCCTCATTTTGGTCTTCGGGAAGTTCCTTCCTAATTAGGTAGGCTAGGAATGGTTCCGTCCACGGGGCAATTACTGCCATTATTTCATGGGCTGAAGGTGTTATTTCATTGGCTGAGCCGCCGATTGTGTCAGAATTGTCTGAGTTAGGTGCTGCAGCTGGTTCCGGATTGTTATTTCCGGACTCCTCTTCCCATAATACGGATGGCTTAAAGAGCCGTTCCAGGAAGATGTTTGGAGGGACGGCATCATGTTTTGTGCCGATGCGTGCTAACACGTCTGCTGCCTGGTTATTATCCCGGGCTACATGGTGGAATTCGAGTCCTTCGAACCGAGCTGACATTTTTAGGACGACGTTGCGGTAAGCTGCCATTTTTGGATCTTTGGCTTCAAAGTCTCCGTTTACTTGGGATATTGCAAGGTTTGAATCCCCGCGCACCTCTAGGCATTGAATGCCCATGTAGATTGCCATCCGGAGGCCGTGTAGAAGGGCCTCGTATTCGGCTGCGTTGTTGGAGTCCATGTAAATTATTTGAAGTACATATTGGACTGTGTCTCCAGTTGGGGACGTCAAGACGACGCCAGCCCCCAAGCCAGCCAACATTTTGGATCCGTCGAAATGCGTGATCCAATTGGAGTACGCGCCGTACTCTTTAGGGAGTTCGGATTCGGTCCATTCGGCGACGAAGTCAGCCAGAACTTGCAATTTTATAGCTCGCCGTGGTTTGTAGGTTATGTCAAATGGTAAGAGCTCAATGGCCCATTTTGCAATCCTGCCCGTTGCGTCGCGATTGTTTATAATATCGTTGAGAGGTACTTCAGAGGCCACCGTAATGGAACACTCTTGAAAGTAGTGTCGCAGCTTCCGGGATGCCATGAACACCGCATACGCTATCTTTTGATAATGTGGGTACAGGGACTTGCATGGAGTTAGGACAGTGGATACATAGTACACTGGTTTTTGGAGAGGGAATCTGTGCCCTTCTGTTTCTCGTTCGACGACGAGTACCGCGCTGACAACTTGATGTGTTGCTGCGATATATAATAACATAGGTTCGCCCAGATTGGTCGCGGCCAGGACCGGATTTGTTGCCAGTACAACCTTTATTTCTTCGAGTCCGGCTGTGGCAGCATCCGTCCATTCGAAATGTTCGGTGCGCCGGAGGAGGCGATAGAGGGGTAGAGCCTTTTCTCCCAAACGGGAGATGAAGCGACTTAAAGCCGCGACGCATCTGGTTAGTTTTTGTATTTGCTTGAGGTCTTTTGGAATATCCAATTGTGACAGAGCTTGGATCTTGGCTGGGTTTGCTTCAATTCCTCTACCGGATATAATGAAGCCCAAGAGCTTTCCGGCTGGTACTCCAAAGACGCATTTTTCCGGGTTGAGCTTAATGTCATATGCTCGGAGGTTATCGAATGTCACCCTCAGGTCTTGTACTAGAGTTTTGACGTGTTTGGTCTTGACGACCACATCGTCTACGTATGCCTCTACTATTTTGCCTATCTGGGTAGCCAGACATGTCTGAATCATGCGCTGATATGTTGCGCCGGCCACTACTAGAAAAAGGGCTATAGATGGGATTGACACTAACGGCGCACCAGACCAGGGGTGCGCCATTAGTATATACTAATGGTGCACCACCTTCTAATACGCCATTAGAGTTGAAACTACTAATGGCGCACCTGGCCCAAGGTCCGCCATTAGTATCAATTTTTTTTGAACTAGTGCGCCTGTCCAAACATACTAATGGCGCATCCCGACACAGTGCGCCATTACTCGTTGTAACTAGTAATGGCGCACCCGTCGGAAAGTGCGCCACTAATATTGTTTTTTTATTATATTTTTTATTCCTTTTTTGCAATAGTACTAATGGCGCACTGTTCAACGGTGCGCCATTACTAGTTTAAACTAGTAATGGCGCACTGTAGAACAGTGCGTCATTAGTATGTTTTTTTTTTTTGCAAAACTACTAATGGCGCACCGCCAGAAGGTGCGCCATCAGTAACCTGGATTACTAATGGCGCATTTAGTGCTGGTGCGCCATTAGTAAGTGGGCAGCAACAAGATATTTTGGACAGCCTCTCCTACCCACACTCACTTTCTCCCCACTTCATTCTCTCCACCTCCTCCTTGTCTCGGGTGCCTCCTCTTTTTCACCTCATTTCCACCATAGATTCATTCAAATTAAGTGTTTAAATTACCTTGTTTTGATAGGTAAGTAAGGGGGGAAGCTATATTTATGTTGTTCTCCCTACAACAATGTGCACATGCACTTTTTATGGCCTAGCTAGATCTATGTATGTTCGTGGTGTTGCATATCTTTGTGGTGTTGCATATGTGTTTGTGTTTGGAGGTGTACCGGTATTTGAAATGCGATAGTTGCCAATATTTTGCCGGAATGTTGATTCATTTCCGTTTCGGCGAGAATTTTGGCATTAAGCATTCTTTTTGGTCCTATTTTTAGGGAAAGTCATGCCAAAATTTTTCTTGGTTCTAAAATATCATTTTGCTCTAGCCCGCAGGCGACCAAGGTCCGCACGATGACCGAAGGCATCATGAATAGGTTTTTGAGGTCCGCGAAGGCCAAGATGCTTCAAAAGAACGAGACGGAGATAAGATGTCCGTGTCGAAGATGCAAGCTGAAGAGCCTTATTGCGGACCCGGATTCCGGGCAGGTGCGGGACCACCTGCTCTTGCGTGGTTTCATGGATGGCTATCGGTGGCAAGGTGATGAAGATGACTACAAAGTCGTCCATGGGGGCCGGGCAAGAAATGAGGAAGGGCAGCAAGACAACCACCGCGGCTCGGGCGGGCGAGAAGACGAAGAATCCCCAGGAGATGATCACGACGGTGATGCTGTACACAGTCATCACGTAGAAGATGCAGGACATGATGGTGAGGAAGATGCCGGAGCATACGACGGGCATGATCATGAAGATGATGATGCCGGCGGAGCAGACGACGCTGGACCATCGATGGGCTGGGTGCAGGACCCTCATATTCAAGAGCTGCTTCTCAAGCAGACGGATAACGCAAGAGCTGCCGCCCGAGAGAAAGCCAAGATGGATCAACTTGAGTTAGACGCGGTTACTCCATTGTATGAAGGATGCAGGCCCGAGGATACCCGCCTGAAAGTAACGCTCATGGCTCTGGAGATGAAGGTAAAACACAAAATGACCGATGCATGTTTCGACGAGAACATGTCATTCTGGCACGAACGTCTTCCCAAGGGGAACAAGTGCCCGACCAGTTTGGAGGAGGTGAAGAAAATCGTGTGTCCTTTGGATTTACCGCACGTGAAATACCATGTGTGCATGAACAATTGCATCATTTATCGGGACGAGCACGCGGAGTCTACCATATGTCCGGTGTGCGGCGTCACTCGATACAAGAAGAGGAAGAAAGCTTCTCGAAAAGTGGTGTGGTACTTTCCGATCACTCCTCGTCTGCAGCGGTATTTCGCGGACCCTAAGGTAGCAAAGCTCCTGCGTTGGCATGCGGATAGGGAGGAGAAGAAGCGAGAAGATGACGCAAATGATCCGGAGATAGATAAAAAAGACAAGATGCTGAGTCACCCTAAGGATGCGAGCCAGTGGCAAGCGTTGAACTTCGAAGACTCAGAATTTGGGAACGATCCAAGGAACACCGTGCTGGGCGCGAGCACCGATGGAGTCAATCCGTTTGGCAGCCAGAGAAGCACACATAGCACCTGGCCTATGTTTGTGTGGATGTACAACCTTCCCCCCTGGTTGTGCATGAAGAGGAAGTACATTCACATGAGTATGCTAATTGAAGGGCCGAAACAACCAGGGAATGACATCAATCTGTATCTGGGGCTGCTGAAAGAGGAGCTTGACACGCTGTGGAAAACGCCAGCCAATACGTGGGACGCCGCAGAGAAAGAATATTTCCCTATGAGAGCCACACTGCTCACGACGGTGCACGACTATCTCGGTTACGGATATCTCGCGGGGCAGGTAGTCCACGGATTTTCTGGATGCGTAAGGTGCATGGATGACACAACGTATTGCCAGCTAGATAGAGATCCCGGGTCTTTCAAAACCGTGTTCATGGGACATCGAAGGTGGCTTCGCGACGATGACCCGTGGAGGAAACGCAAGGATCTGTTCGATGGTGAAACCGAACCCCGAAAACGCCCGTGTACGAGGAGTGGCGAGGAAATAGACAAGCTGTTGAAAAATTGGAAAGACTGCCCACTGCCGGGAAAGAGGCAAAAGGCGCCAGATCTGGGAAAGAAGCGAAAGGCGTCAGAGCCGCTGCTGAAGGTATGGAAAACGAGGTCTGTTTTCTGGGACTTGCCATACTGGAAGATCCACCATGTGCCTCACAGCCTTGATGTCATGCATATCATGAAGAAAATGTGCGAGAGTCTGCTTGGTACCCTGATCAACATGCCAGAGAGGACCAAAGATGGGCCGAAAGCAAGGACAGACTTGAAATCAATGGGCATCAGGTAGGAGCTTCACGCTAATGATGATGATGATGATGAGGCGAAGCAGGACACAGAAAGTCGTCGCAAAGGCAAAAAGGCCAAGAAGACCAGAAATGACTACCCTCCCGCGTGCTTCACTCTAAGTCAGGAGGAGATCGAGCAGTTTTTCACCTACCTCCTAGGAGTAAAACTTCCTTACGGTTACGCGGGGAAGATAAGCAGATACCTAGACCCAGCGAAGCAGAAGTTCAGCGGGATGAAGTCTCACGACTGTCACGTGCTGATGACGCAGATACTTCCAGTTGCAATCCGTGGGATCATGGACGCGCACGTCCGTGAAACGCTATTTGGCCTATGCAACTTTTTTGACGTCATCTCTCGGAAGTCGATTGGCGTGAGGCAACTCAGAAGGCTACAGGAAGAGATCATGGTGATACTATGCGAGCTTGAGATGTACTTCCCGCCCGCATTCTTCGACGTTATAGTGCATCTGCTGGTCCATATCGTGGAGGATATCATCCAACTCGGGCCGATGTTCCTGCACAGCATGATGTCGTTCGAAAGGATGAATGGTGTCATCAAAGGATACGTTCGGAACATGTCACGTCCAGAGGGAAGTATAGCCAGGGGCTTTCTGACCGAAGAGTGCATCTCCTACTGCATGAATTATCTAGGCATCGAGAACCCCGTTGGTCTGCCCGTCAACAGGCACCTCGGCAGGCTCGCTGGATGGGGTCACCGTGAGGGTCGCCGCGAAATGCATGTCGACTTCGAGGGTCGACTCGCCGACTTTGAAAGAGCAAACCTAGTCGCGCTACAACACATAGACGTGGTCGATCCTTGGGTGGTAGAGCACAAAACCTTTATTGAGAAGACGTACAATGACCGAGGCCAACAGAGGACGGACGGAGATATACTCAAAGAGCACAACTCATGTTTCACGCGTTGGTTCAAGCAGAAGCTTCTGTCGTACCCTTTACATGAAGATTCTTCCGCGGAAGAACAACTCATATTCACCTTGTCACCGGGCGCCGAGCACAACCTGATGACCTATGAGGCGTACGATATCAACGGCTACACATTCTACGCCGAGGACAAGGACATGAAGAGCGATGGTTATCAGAACTCCGGGGTAACGATGGAATCCTACACCGGTAAGGACAAGGACAGATACTACGGAAGGATCGAGGAGATCTGGGAGCTGAGCTACGCTGCAGAGAAGGTGCCGATGTTCCATGTCAGATGGGCCAAGAGCGTCCTAAAAGAAGACCGATATTTCACCACCATGGTTATACCCGAAGCCAAATCCAAGACCGCGGGCGCAAACGTCACCGCGAAAAATGAGCCATGGGTACTGGCTTCCCAAGTGGACCAATGCTTCTTCATTACCGACCCGCCAAAGCCCAGTCGTGTTGTCGTGAGGAGAGGCAAAGGGAAGATCATCGGAATGGATGGAGTAGCCAATGAGCAAGACTTTGACAAGTACGGTGACCCGAGGATCGAACATGACGACGACGATAAAGTAGCAGCATACACCACAAGAAGAAGCAGGACCACCCTACCTAAAGGACGTCCGTTCCACAGAAGAACTCCATTTGCGAAAAAGAAGGGCAAGAAGATTGTGAACAGATAGCTAGCTAAGATCGATTGTATTTAAATCGTAGCCTTCATTTCTCGATTGTATTTCATGGGAACTTTTTGAACTATCATGAATATTTTTAAATTTCATGGACACTCGATCTCGATCCCCCTCCATCTCGATCGCTATCCCACCTCGCCAGATCCGGTCCC
>NC_057795.1:646039086-646051327 GCF_018294505.1 Triticum aestivum
GTCTTATAAAAAATATTACTGTTATGATTTAAACAAGTTTGAACATATTTAAACACAAATAAGTATCAAACAACATTTTAAATGCATAAAAAAATTGTGGAGCCTGGGAATCGAACCCAGGACCTCCTGGTGTGAGAAGTGGTTGCTGACCAGTCGAGCTAGTAGAGGGAACTTGATGTGGATCAGGTCAGGTGGAAGATAACCTGTTGGCTCGAGCAGAAATAAAAAAAATACTAATGGCGCACCAGGGCGAGGTGCGCCATTAGTATGGATGTACTTATGGCGCACCGAGGGGTGGTGCGCCATTAGTATTGTGCCGCCCCCATCCATATCCCGGCCCAAACCTATCCCCTCTCTCTCCCTCGCCCTCGCCCTCGATCCTCTTCCCCTCTCCTCTCCTGACGCCGCTGCCCCGCCGCCTCGACGCCGCCCCGACGCCGCCTCGACGCTGCCTCGTCGTCCTCGTCTCCACCCCGACGGCCCGACGCCGCGACGCCGCCCTCTCCTCTCCCGACGCCGCTGCCCCGCCGCCCCGTCGTCCTCGTCTCCTCGGCGCCGCTCTCCCCGTCGCCCCACCTCGTTGGACGCCATCGCCCCGCCGCCCTTGTCGCCGGTGGCCCGGACGCCACCCCGTCAACACCACCATCGCGGGAGCACCACCACCACCCGGACCTCGTCGCCTCCCGGACCTCGTCGCACCACCACCACCCGGACCTCGTCGCCCCACCTCGTCGCCCCGTCCACACCACCGCCCCCGTGAGCTCCCCCTCCTCCTCTCCCCCTCTCCCCCAGCATACGAATTTTGTAGTTATATATCTCCTGGCACTCCGATCCTTCTCCTGCACTGCTTATTTTGGATATGACAAGTTATCGGTTTCTGAATTAAAGGATATGACAAGTTTGCCTCGGGAGTCAGGAGTATGATAAATGCCTGCTTGATTGTATGTTTGCTGTTACTGCATGATGAAGTTTGACTAGGGTAGTAGATAACATGATGAGCAAATTAAATATTATCATTGAGTCACTGATAATCTGGTGTATTAGTTGGATGGATCCCTTGCAATGTAGTGTCTCTATTTTCGGATTGATGTACGTAGGTGACAGATGCATCAGTAGCAGCAATGTAGGGAGATGTAGGTGAGAAGTAAGTATCATGTGCAGTGCATCACATTGACATGGGCTAAGAACATTAATCAGGATATGTAGTAGCTCATGTGCTTAATAACCTCCATCATTAGAGGGTTAGTAGGGGTAGATCATGAACATTTACCTATGCCAAGTTGGTTGATCAAAGTTATGATCTGACGAAAGCCAAGTAGTGCACTTGCACACAACTTGGTTGTAATTCCTATCGATGAGTTACTTGATTGTTTTGATATGGTCTAATTTTGTATGCTAGAGGATGTTCGCGTGCATGACAAGGCTATAGGCATGTTGCATGCACCAGCCGTTAATTAGCACAAGCTGATCACGTCGTTGTATAACTCCTTTGTTATAGCTCAATTTGGTTCAGCTAGCTGTATCTAGGATTATCCATGCAACGAGTGGTCAAAATCAAGAAACTAAGAAAAACTGCACTTGCCAAACATCTCTATAGTTTTGCTAAAACTGAGAAAAACTGCAGTTTTTAGAAACCAAAGTATTCATTGCCCACACATTAGAATACCGAGGTTTTCAATTACCATGGTTTTGGAAAAACCGTGTTGCCAAACTAGGCCTTGGCAGTTAAGTCTTAACGTGGCTTGCATTCATTTGCAATTACACTTGTTTTTGCCTCTACTTGATGGAGCCGACAGCTTCCGTTTACCTGAAACGAGTCTTCTTATTTTGCGGTGCTCATTTTTTTCTAAGTGCACTGTAGTACTTGTTCCTTTGTGCACCATAAGTAAAACTAGCTAATTTTATGAAAATGTATCATGTCACTGTCCGTGACTCTCTCTTTTTAAGTCCACATTCTGTTGGTGGCTCGGTTAACTCCTAGGGTTTTAGCAGTTATGTATAAAAAACATTCTGATCCAGTATTGCTTGTAGTGGTTTGTCCAAAATGTAGAATGATACTGCTTGGAGATGCATATATTGTCTCACCTCTTCACATGCCAATGTATTTTCCATGTTGTGATGAAGGCCTTTTTTGCCTTGTCCACCCGAGAGGCCCTTGAGTTTGCTGGAATGTTGAATAACTTCCGTTCCAGCAAATTCGGGTACACCATATGTCCTATTTTCAGCAAAGGTCATGCTGAAATTTTCCGTGAATTTTAGCATGACTTTGCTAAAAATAGGACATATGGGGTACTTGTGACTAATGCATGGGCCGGGGTACTTGTGACTAATGATGAAAGCTTAGGCTTTTAGGGTGCCTCGGCGTCGAAAAACCCTCAATGATAAAAGCTTAGCTTTTAGGATGCCTCGGTGTCGACAAACCCTAAATGATGAGACCATGATCTTGTTCCTTGACAATAACCAACTTTTTGACCAAACTTTGTTCCTATTTAGAGAGAAACATGGCCAACAACGATGAGGACGGTGGTTCGGGCGACAAGGCATTCTGGGAGTTGTCCCAGGAGATGGAGGAACAACCTCACTTGTATGAGGACGCCGCCTTCCCCACCGATCCTGAGACCACTGATGGTACCGCCGAGGATGACCCCACTGATGCCACCACTGATGGTGCCGCCGAGGATGCCACCACTGATGATGGCGGCGCATGCACAGATGGCAGCCAACCGAAGAGGCAACGGAAGGACCGGCGCCCGACCGTGCTCCGCACCCTCAAGGAGGAAGTTACTAAAGTGGACTCTGACGGGAATCCAACGGCGCCCGAACGAATAGTCAAGGGGTACTCCCTTCAGCTCGGGTGCATTCTCCGGAGCACCGTCTCGATCAACACCGAGAACCTGAGGCATCCTGACCGAGGGAATTTGTGCAATCTCCTCTTCACGAAGCTGCACGAACAATACAAGTTCCCCGCTGATTTTGAAAACACAAGCCTCAAAGGGAATAAAGTGAACAATGCTGCCCTCACGAAGATGAGCATGGCCCTGTCTACTTGGAAAAGCAATGTGAAGAGAATGATCGAGAAAGGTGAGAGTTATGAGAAGATCAAGGAGAAAAATCCTTCGATCACCGAAGATGACTACAGCGACTTCAAGATCAATTGCTCGAGCACCGCAAACTCCCAATCAAGTCAGTGGGGGAAAGAAATGCGGGAGCTGAACTTAGGGGAACATAAACTCGGTCCCGGCGGTTACAGAGTGGCGGATCCTATATGGGACAAGAAGGACGCGGAGCATGCCGAGCAAGGCCTACCGCCCCGCTTCGAGAAATACAGCGGTAACAAGCAGACCAGGAACTATGTCAGGGCCCGGTACAAGGAGGACCCGATAACAAAGGAGCTTACCACGGATCCGAAGACCAGGGCGCTTGAGCTTGTTCTGGTAAGGAATACACCCCCGCATAATTAGCTCCATATGGTTGCATTCTAATTAATGAAGCCAAATTTCTAAATGGTTCACATTCCTTCCGCAGGCGACTGAAAGCAGTAGCGCGGGGTCGACTAAGAGCAACCCTTGGGACACCACTCTAAATAAGGCGTTGAATGTAATGAAGAACAAGGATAAGCTCAGTAAGCCGACGTCAGCTGGTCGTGTGGCCGGCAAAGGCTTGTCCACAAAATGGGGGTCATACTATACCGCTGGTGTGCGGAAGGAGAAAAAGACCAACTCGGAAAGCCAGGCGCGCGAGGTTCAAGAACTCAAGGCACAGGTGGCGCGGATTCCGGAGATTGTCCAAGAGCAAGTGCAACAACAACTCGGAGCGACGATCATCGCCATTGTGCCTACCTTGATCCAGGGGTTGAGTGCGTGGATTGCGGGCGACCAACAGGGGCCGCCCCTGATTCCTAGCTTCATGGCCAGCAACTCGTAGAATGCGATGGCGGGGCCATTGGTGTCTCCGGCGGAGGCGGCATTGGTGTATCCGACGCCGGCACGGGAGCTTAATGCACCCGGGTGTACGCCGGCCAGCACCTCTGCAGCAAGCGGCCCCTCCGTCAACTGCACGCCCGCTGTTGGCGGTGCCTCGACATTAGCCGAGCTCGACGCCATCATCACGGTAACTAATTAAGCCTCTCTCGATCGAGGACTTCATCTCCTTGCCTTTGACTGGGCATTCCTGACGCCCTACATGTTTTCGCAGGGCGCCGTCGATGTTCCGTGCACCCTCCTGCAGTTCGTGAACAACGAGTTGGTTGATGTTGCCAAGGGCAAAATCGTTCAACTGGGCAACCCCTTGTTCCATGGTGCCCAGATGCCACCCAACTTGTTTAGGGTTGAACTGGTTCGGGTGCTGCCAAGCTGCGACGAGTTGTTACCTCTGATTCGACCCGTCGGGGCCGACGATGATGATGTGATGACCCTCAGCGCCTGCCTGAGCTGGCCCCTGCTTTGGCCGAAGAGCCAGATTCGTTTGGGGGCGGGGGACACCACCCCAAAGACAACACCGCCAGTCGTGCCGGCGCCAAGTCGGCCCCATGGCAAGACCGCCGCAACGGTGCCGGACATCCCTATGCCACTGGATCCAAACATGCATATGGCACAGGATCAGAACGACGACGACGATGATACATTTGGCAACGTCGATCAGTACTTTGCCGAACATGGGTACGATGGCGACTTCATGGGGCCTCCTTCTCAAGAACCCAACCCAACAAAAGACGTGCGCGATCTAGCTGGTACCGCGGAGAAGCCAAGTTGCAACAGGCGTCGTCTGCCGTTCAGCTCTCAGGAGACGCCTCCAGCTGCCGACTTCACCGAGCCTCAGATAGGCGAGGTGCGAAATATTATCAGCCCAAACACACTCAAGAAGGCGGTCTGTGAGCAGAACTCGGTCCCATTATAGGAGAAGAAGAAGGCACGCAAAAGAAAGACTAACAAGGGTGCGAGCCAGCCGGCACCGAGTACGATCCGTGCTCAGGACGGGCCACCTTTACCTGAGGATATCTCGAGGAGGGTGCATGTGGCGGGTAGGGCGATGCTACCGACAAATATGCTCAATGCTGCAACCGGTGCTATGCGGAGTCTGCATGACAGTGTTCTTTCTTTGGAGAAGCGGCGTCTCAGAGAGAAGGATGTGGCATACCCGGTTTTCGCGGCCAAGGTGCCACAGGGCAAGGGCTTTGTGGATAACTCCATCGGGCGTACGATCGTCCTGCGGTTTGCTGACATCCACGCTATGATGAACCTTCATCCGCTGCACTACACCTTCGTTCGGCTATTTTCGCTGAGTATGGAGATGCGGATCATTCGTGACAAGACCCCGGACATCGTGATAGTCGACCCCTTCTACATGCGTGCCAAGATCTTGGGCAGCGTTGGGGACCGGCAAGTCGCGAGTTCTTACCTCAAAGGTGTCATTCTGGCAAACCAAGATAAGGTTAACTTCCTCGTGCCTTACTTTCCTGAGTAAGTCCTCCCCTCAACCGGCCCGTAACATATGAATTCTTAGATTTCGATCGTTTTTCTTTTAACATTCCGTGTTTTCTGCAGTGACACACATTGCACGCTCATCCTCCTAAGCCCCAAATATTCCATGGCCACGTATTTCGACCCGGACCGTCTGTCGAACGTAGACTACATAAATGTCAAGAAGGTTCTTGATGATGTTCTCCCCGGCTACGCCAAATCTGGAGGCACCTTCACCAGGCCTATTCGTAAGTACGGCAAGCACGTGTTCTCCCACAATACGATGTTCTGCTGCGTCAAGCAGCCGCCTAGCGGTCAGAAGGGTGCCTACTACGCCATCCATCACATGCGGGCGATCGTACGGGACCATCATCAACTTTTGCTACCGAGTAAACTCAAAGATTGGGCCGCGAGCGTGTCGGCAATCCAGGACACGGACATCAGACAAGAATTCTTTCGCATCCAGTCGGAGTTTGCGGAAATCATCCATCAAGATGTCCTTCGTACCTCGGGGCAGTTCTACCTCAGAAATCAACCGTCCAATAGTGACATCGACACAATGCTACAAATGCAGGCTGACAACGCCCGTTCTTTCATGACTCCCACGATAGACGGCGGCTTCATCCACGCCCCGGTCCCTTGAGTCGAGTCGAAAGCAGTGATGCTGTGTCTAGTTCTGAAACATCGATTGGCTCATGTTGTAATTAAACTTTAATGAACTTGTAGTATGTCTCTTTGGTTTTGAGAGTCGTTCAACTTAGATGTAATCGATGCTACTAATGTCTTGCTTTTCTCTTCCGATCGTTCTGTTGCATACTTATTATTGCTTATGTATTGTCTGTGAATTGGTACTAACGTTTCGTTTGGCTAGTGCATAGTGATGCCGTCGTATGTCGTGTACAAGGGTAAGGTTCCCGGAGTCTACGACGACTGGGAGGAGTGTCGGAGACAGGTTCACCGATTCAGCGGTAATAGTTACAAAGGGTACACCACTAGGGCCCAGGCCGAATCTAGATACGCCCGCTATCTAGCGGGAGAGGGGAGGGAGCGTTGGAGGAACCGGATGAAGACGAGTTTCATCATGATGATGCTCATCGTGATGACCGCAGCTCTCTTCTATGTGATGGTAGTTTAGATGATCGATATCGACTTGTAATGTGAAGGCAAACTCGCTACTCGCGGTCTCGAGACTTGTAATATAATGTTCTATCTTTGTTCGGTCTTTTCAATTCGGAGACTAATATGATGAATTGTATTCAGAGACTAATATGATGAATTGTATTCAGAGACTAATCTTCTATTGTATTCGATGAATCTGTTGTTGATGTGTGTTGTCTATATTTTGTCCAATTATACATTTTGTAACCTGTGCAAAAAATAGAAAATAAAAAAATAAAAAAAAACCTAATATTCATACTAATGGCGTATCACATCACAGTGCTCCATTAGTATGTCAAAGGATACTAATGGCGCATCATTAAACAGTGCGCCATTAGTATGCCGAAGTTACTAATGGCGCATCTTGCTGTTGTGCGCCATTAGTATGCCAAAGCACCTGGGTATACATGGCCCCCTGGGAGGCATACTAATGGCGCACGGTTGTATATACTAATGGCGCATCCAGTGGTGCGCCATTAGTATACCAGATACTAATGACGCACCAGTGGTGCGCCATTAGTAAAATATACTGATGGCGTGGCACTAATGGCGCACCACTAATGCGCCATTAATGACCAAATTAGGTGCGCCATTAGTAGGCATTTTCCTAGTAGTGCGCGTTTTTTAGTCCGAAGGGCATTGTGTTGAAGCAGAATGGCCCATATGGAGTAATGAATGCCGTTGCGGCATGGTCCTTCTCCGCCATCTTGATTTGATGGTATCTGGAGTATGCGTCGAGGAAGCACAATGAATCGTGCCCTGTGGTGGCATCGATGATTTGGTCGATGCGAGGGAGAGGGAAAGTGTCCTTTGGACAGGCCTTGTTAAGGTCTTTAAAATCGACGCGGAGGCGCCAGGATTTGTCCTTTTTTGGTACCATTACTAGATTGGCTAGCGAGTCCGGATGTTTTATATCTCTGATGAATCCGGCTTCTAAGAGTTTGGCTAGCTCCTCTCCCATTGCCTGTCTTTTGGGTTCGGAAAATCGCCGAAGAGCTTGTTTAACTTGCTTCATTCCTTTTAGGATATTTAGGCTGTGCTCCGCCAGCCTGCGTGGGATTCCTGGCATGTCTGAAGGGTGCCAGGCAAAAATGTCCCAATTTTCCCGAAGGAATTCTCATAGTGCGGCTTCGACATCAGGACTTAATTGTGCCCCAATGGAGGTCGTCTTTGTGGGGTCCGTTGGATGGACCTGAAATTTGACTATTTCGTCTACTGGTTTAAAAGAGGTGGACTTGGACCTCTTATCGAGTATCACATCGTCCCTATCCACCGTGGAGCGCAGCACAGTTAGTTCCTCTGCCGCTAGGGCTTCGGACAATGCCTCTAGGGCCAGTGCGGCTGTCTTATTTCAGCGCGGAGTGATGTATCTGGATCACTTGTGAGAGTGATTATTCCATTGGGTCCGGGCAATTTGAGCTTTATGTACCCGTAATGGGGTATAGCTTGGAAGATTGTGAATGCCTCTCGCCCTAACAAAGCGTGATATCCGCTGCCGAATGGGGCCACTTGGAACGTGACCTCTTCGGACCTGTAATTGTCCGGTGAGCCGAACACTACATCTAGTGTGATTTTTCCTGTGCAGCGTACTTCTCGACTAGGGATTATTCCCCTGAAGGTTGTGCTGCTTCGCTCAATGCGGCTCCAGTGAATTTCCATTTTTTGAAGGGTTTCCGCGTAGATAAGGTTTAATCCGCTGCCGCCATCCATGAGTACCTTAGTTAGACAGAAACCGTCCACTATCAGACTGAGGACCAATGCGGCTGGTGCTCTAGCTGTTCGGAATTTAGGTTCGTCGCTGGCATTGAAGGTGATAGCCGTTTCGCTCCATGGATTTGTTGTTGCTACTTGGTAGACTTTGGCGAGGCTGCGGATTGTTTGTTTCCGCGTGTTATTTGATGCGAAAGTCTCGAAGACTGTTAATACCGTACTGGTACTGCTGGGTTGGTTGCCCGGGGCTAAAAAGCCTTCACCACTTTGGCCACCTACCGTAGTATCCAACATGCTCGAAGGCTATATGTTGGAGTGGCGCCCTCCGTACTGTGGATTTTGCAGGGTCCGTTGAGCCATCCCTCTAGTACGGTTCCGTACCCTTTAGGGGGTTTTTGCTTTTTGGTTTTTAACCTAGGTGCTTGAGTATGACGCACCCTTTTATTTCGGACTGGGGTTGTATTCAGGGCCGGATTGTCCCAAAACCTAGTTTCAGTTTTCCAGGCACTCTCCATCACGCAGTATTTTTGTACGATGGTCGCTAGGTCAGCGAAGCGTGTAACTTCACGATGACTGATGGCGTTTATAATTCCCTTGTCCGTGCAATTATTGCAAAAGATTGAAATTGTGCTCTCTTCACGGCAGTCCTTTATCATGTTCATAACCAGGAGGAATCTGGCCCAGTAATGATGTACTGTTTCATCGTGCTCTTGCCGTATTTGAGATAGATCGCTTATGTTTGGGTGGGCGGGTGCAATTAAGTTCGGAACCCCGCTCGATCTGAGGCTCAAAGGCCAAGAAGCTTCCGGATTTGGATGCTTGGTTTGTTGAACGCTTTCCAACAAATCTGGTCCGATGCCTGACTTTAGGTTCAGTATTTGATTAGCGCCCGTCCCTCCGTGGAAATCTGGCATGGAGGGATCGGGAATCCGGACATAGTTGGTTTTTAACATAGAAGAAGAGTCGTCGCATTGTTCCTCTACCACAACAACGCGGTGGGTAACCTAGGGAGAGTTAATTTCTCTCAGATCGGTTTTAAGCCCAATCTGATCGTAGTCGGTAGCGACTCCCAGGGCGGCGATGCGATCCAAGAGCTCGTTTACGGAGGAGAGCTCAATCGGATCTAGCTGCTCGGCGAATTCCGAGCTGACGTCAAGATCGCTTTTAATGACCTGAGAGGTCATTGTCGGAGCGGTGGCCGAACAGGCGGTCATGAGAAAACCGCCTAGCCGGATAGTCTGGCCGGCGGCCAAAGCTCCCTTGACGACGGTGCCGTCTTTAAAGATGGGGAAAGGCATCCTTCCTAATGGTGACGGCACAGAGGAACTCTCAATGAAAGCACCAATGTCGGTGTCAAAACCGGCGGATCTCAGGTAGGGGGTCCCGAACTGTGCGTCTAGGCGGATGGTAACAGGAGACAAGGGACACGATGTTTTACCCAGGTTCGGGCCCTCTTGATGGAGGTAAAACCCTACTTCATGCTTGATTAATATTGATGATGTGTGTTACAAGAGTGGATCTACCACGAGATCAAGGAGGCTAAACCCTAGAAGCTAGCCTATGGTATGATTGTTGTTCGTCCTGTGGACTACAGCCATCCGGTTTATATAGACACCGGAGAGGGCTAGGGTTACACAAAGTCGGCTACAGTGGTAGGAGATCTACATATCCGTATCGCCAAGCTTGCCTTCCACGCCAAGGAAAGTCCCATCCGGACACGGGATGAAGTCCTCAATCTTGTATCTTCATAGTCTTGGAGTCTGGCCGACCATGATAGTTCGGCTATCCGGAAACCCCCTAGTCCGGGACTCCCTCAACTGCTATGTGAGTTTCTCAGACATAGTTATTAACTAATTTATATTGTTTATTTCAAAATAGTTGACAGCTTATTTCCATTGACAGCTTATTTTCATTCTTCAAAGAATGTGCGGAAGATGGTAGACAAAACCCACTACACCGATGGCTCCGAATTAACTTATAAGGAGAAAAATCATCTGATCGCATTTTGTACTTATCTTGAGAATTACAATACCTATTATCGAACTCCTCCAAATTATGGTGAATACGTGCCACTAGTGCACGTGTTGAACCACGGTAACTTCTATGGAGATACCCTGGTAAGATTTTTTTACTATTACGACATCCGTGCATCTTTTGCATACTTCTAAAACTAGTACATCATTGCTAACTACGAAGTTATTAGTACATCATTGCTAGCTATGAAGTTATTACTATGTTTTTCAACAGAAAATCCCGATGGATTGTGTGCCTCATCTGATGTATCAGAATGTTGGCCTTGAAGTTCTAAACGTACAGCCAGGTCATCCTACGGATCTCACCTGTGCATATCGTATTTCTAAAACCGGTGAACACATGCTAATCAAAGAATGGAAAAAATGTTTGGACATTCGTAAGGAGGTTCTTGGAAGTAACATTAAGCGAAAGGCAAGAATTGGAGACAGGATAATCTCCATTCTCCATAATGGAGAGTCAGGGGATATCTTGTTTTTTCCTATTTTACCTTAGAGAATATAGTAGGTCCTAAGGGAATATAGTACGTCCTATGAGGTACAATATGTTTATTATGTGGTACAATGTGTTAGAGTTGATGATGAGGAGTAGTTGTGATTATGACTAGTGACCAATTTGCTATGTGATGTCTCATTGATGAAAACGATGATCATAAGAAGGTGTTATATGACAATGATGTATTATGATGATAAGTTGTTAATGATATGATGATGATGATGATATTTATTATATCATTGGGTGAAAGAACCGCAGATTAGTTTCAAGTGGATGTCCATCCACTTGAAACTAGTCCACGGTTCTTTCACCCCGTGATGTACTAACTCATTATGATGTAAAAACAATCTCTCAATTCCTGTTGTATGAAAACTTGTATCAATGTGTATGAATACAACATGAAATAAAAAAGAAATAAAATACGAAATAATATTAGTAGTAACCCACGCTACTAGTAATTACCAATAGCGCTCTTCGGAGAAAGCGCTACTACTAAGTCGATATACCAGTAGCGTGGGTTAACGCATGCTACTGCTAACCTTTAGCTGTAGCACCGTACCAGTAGCGCTCCTGCCCGCGCTACTGATAGGCCTAAAACCCGCGCTGCTGCTAGGCTTTTCCCTACTAGTGCAGGCCAAGGTCCGAAGTGTCCATCCCGCGCACGACCACAAAATAGATCCCAATGCGAGAACAAATACTAGGTGGTAGTGAGCATTATCTATTGCACAAAAGGTAATCGTACACTATCCTTATTCATTATGAACCAACCTCCCAAATGATATGGTTGTGGCCGACGAGAGGTCGCCGAGGAGGCAACCGAGATCCTCCCTGCCGGTAGATCTAGGCGTCGTTGTCCACTAGGCCCAGATCCGAAGTGTCCAATCCGGCGCACGACCACAAAAGAGATCCCAACATGAGAACAAATACTAGGTGGTACTTAGCATTATCTATTGCACAAAAGGTAATCGGACATTATCCTTAATCATTATGAACCAACCTCCCAAATGATATGGTTGTGGCCGACGAGAGGTCGCCGAGGAGGCAACCAAGATCCTCCCTGTCGATAGACCTAGGCGTCGTTGTCCACAAGGCCAAGATCCGAAGTGTCCATCCCGCACACGACCACAAAGAGATCCCAATGCAAGAACAAATACTAGGTGGTAGTGAGAATGATCTATTGCACAAAAGGTAATCGGACATTGTCCTTATTCATTATGAACCAACCTCCCAAATGATGTGCTTTTGGGCGATGAGAGGTCGCTGAGGAGGCAACCGAGATCCTCCCTACCAGTAGATCTAGGCGTCGTTGTCCACTAGGCCAAGATACAAAGTGTCCATCCCACACACGACCACAAAAGAGATCTCAATGCGAGAACAAATACTAGGTG
>NC_057795.1:646051421-646051930 GCF_018294505.1 Triticum aestivum
CCAACCTCCCAAATGATATGGTTGTGCCCAACGAGAGGTCACCGAGGAGGCAACCGAGATCCTCCTTGCCGGTTGATCTAGGCGTTGTTGTCCACTAGGCCAAGATCCGAAGTGTCCATCCCACACACGACCACAAAAGAGATCTCAATGCGAGAAAAAATACTAGGTGGTAGTGATCATTATCTATTGCACAAAAGGTAATCGGACATTATCCTTATTCATTACGAACCAACCTCCCAAATGATATGGTTGTGGCTGACGAGAGGTCACCGAGGAGGCAACAGAGATCCTCCTTGCCGGTAGATCTAGGCGTCGTTGTCCACTAGGCCAAGATCTGAAGTGTCCATCCCGTGCACGACCACAAAAGAGATCCCAATGCAAACAAATACTAGGTGTTAGTGAGCATTATCTATTGCACAAAAGGTAATCGTACACTATCCTTATTCATTAGGAACCAACCTCCAAAATGATATGGTTGTGGCCGACGAGAGGTTGTCGAGGAGGCAACC
>NC_057795.1:646052232-646056117 GCF_018294505.1 Triticum aestivum
GTCGTTGTCCACTATGCCAAGATCCGAAGTGGCCATCCAGCGCACGTCCACAAAAGAGATCCCAGTGCGAGAACAAATACTAGGTGGTAGTGAGAATTATCTATTGCACAAATGGTAATTGGACATTATCCTTATTCATTATGAACCAACCTCCCAAATGATATGGTTGTGGCCAACGAGAGGTCGCCGAGGAGGCAACTGAGATCCTCCCCGCCGTTAGATCTGGTCGTCGTTGTCACCGAGGCCAAGATCCGAAGTGGCCATCCCGTGCACGGCCGGAAAAGAGATCCAAAGGCGAGAACAAATAGTAGGTGGTAGTGAGCATTATCTATTGCACAAAAGGTAATCAGACATTATCCTTATATATTATGAACCAACCTCCCAAATGATATGCTTGTGGCCGACGAGAGGTCGTCGAGTTGGCAACTGAGATCCTCCCTGCCGGTAGATCTTGTCGTCGTTGTCCACTAGGCCAAGATCCGAACTGGCCATCCCTCGCACGGCCACCAAAGTGATCCCAATGCAAGAACAAATACTAGGTGGTAGTGAGCATTATCTATTACACAAAAGGTAATCGGACATTATCCTTATTCATTATGAACCATCCTCCCAAATGATATGGTTGTGGCCGACGAGAGGTTGCCGAGGAGGCAACCGAGATCCTCCCAGCCGGTAGATCTGGTCGTCTTTGTCCACTAGGCCAAGATTTGAAGTGGCCATCCCGGGCACGACGTCCGGTGTGCGGCCACCATTGATGCCGGGCACATGGATGTCGTGGCCATCCCGCCTAGCGGAGGCGTCGCCAGATCTGTAGGGAGGCTGCGGTGGAGTCGGTGTGGGGGAGGGAGAGGTAGAGGTGGGGGATCGACGTCTTGGCTGTGGAGATTGGGAGAGGGATTTAAGGTTGAGAGTTAGGTTTAGGGGACAAATTTATAGGGTAGGGGATGCGATGGGCCGTTCTGGGCCGACACTATTAGCCTCGCAGACCAATCATAGGCAGGGTAAAAGAGCATGTCATTGGTAAAATGAGTTTAGGTTAATTATCTTTGCTCAAATAAAAATAATGGTATGGTATAGGTATGGGAATAAGGCTTCATGTTTGGGACTAGACTAAATCTCAAATTTAGGCATCTTTCTAAAACCATCTGCGATTTTGTAGGCATTAAATGCATTTCTATCTATTTACTCGATATTTGAAATTTGAACTACATGTACCTTAAAATGGTCTCTAAATTAAAAGAAAATCATGTTCAAGCACTTATGTAACTGATAGCCTCCTTTAAAAAATACGAAAATTTTAAATATTTCTTTAGAAAATTTCATACAATTACAAGCATCCTATTTGTTTTATTTCCCTATAAAATCAAAATGTGGTTTAAATACAATGAGATATTGTATGGGTTCATCATATTACCTAATGAGATTGCGTTATAAAATCCATACATTTTAGTAACGGTGTAAGCATACATTGATTTATAATTCAAGCATCTCCCAACAAGTGATTTAGAATTCGAAGGGGGAGTAGGAAGTCTGTAGTCCACATCATGGTTTGTTCATCATTTTCACTTGATTTTGTACTGCAACTAGATATTGTGGTAATGTACACTAATATACCTGCATATGTTCCATCTTTTTATGTAATGATTTGTATTTCTTATTGTTTTGAACACATCAAATTAAGGTACCATGTGGGGTAGCTACCAAAACTATTGATTTCAAATGCCCCAAACTTTTCTACATGCGACATACCTTATTTGTTTGTTCATGTCAAATTTAGATATTTTTCTTAAGTCATTTCTATTTTGAGGTATTAAAAGTATTTCTACGTATTTAGTGGAAATATTTGAAATTTGATTTCCATGTACCTTAAAAATGGTTTTTAAATGGAAACTAAAAACTACGTTCAAGCAATTATACAACTCAATGTCTTCATTCAAAACATATATGAAAATGTTGAAAAATTTAGTCTATCGCATGTAGTGACGGAGGCAGTGGGGGGAGCTAGGGGCATGGCCCACGCCAACATTGATAAACAAACATTGTCAGAGCTCATAATATGATGTTTTGGGAACAAAAAATGTATTTTCGTGGTTCCTGCCCTCCCCAATGATGGTGTTGCAGCAATAGGACCCCCTCATACAATTTCCCTGACTCCGTCTCCGATCACATGTATCCTGCCTAGCCCCAGGTGGCGAGGGGTGTGTGGGCCACTGAAGCATAAGCCTCCTTGCTGTCACTAGGCATTGTTGCCAGGGGGTAATCAGTCAGGTGGAGGTAGGACTCCGCTGTCACTCTTGGCCTCTCCATTTTCCCTTGGTTCAGCTCACTGGCATGTGGGCCTGGTAGAAAATAGTCCATGGATAGGCACACTAGCACTCAACCCAAAAAAACAACAACAAAAAGAGCACCTCCACACTACCGGTAATAGCTAGCACTGCAACACAAACGAGTACAGGTAGATTTTTAGTCCTATCGATATCCTGGTGGGGCCAAGTGGTCAGGCGTCATCCGTCCATAAGGTACAAGAGATCCTTTTTCTTGGAGAAAGTTTGACTTCTCTCTTAATTACCATCTCAGAACAATAGTTCCTACTGCCAAATCTGGTTATCGTTGGCCACTAGGCTAAGATCCAAAGTTTCCCTCACGCGTGCAACCGTCGGGATCATCCAGTTGCGGCCACCGTGAATATTGAACAAGCGGTCATCGTGGCCACCCTGTGTAGTGAGGCATTGCCAAATGTGTAGGGAGGCTGATACCTCCTTTTATTGATCCGGTATTGGAGCAGAAAAGAGTATCTCGGACATATTTTCCTAGAGGTGACCATTTTTATCGCTTGAACCGATGGTCTCTAGCAAGCTTTTGTCAAAATGCCAAATCCAACATTTGACCAGATCAACAAGCAAACAGTGATTCAAACACTTGTAATAAAAAGAGGTACGGGTATGAGGTCTTATGCTTACAACCTCGTATTTGCGCTCGGATCAAATAGGATATTAATTTGTGCGCTGGAAGTCACCCATCGAGATGTGCTTATTACGGATCGAAGTGGGGGATGTGTCCAAATAACATCTTGACCGGAACGAGTCCTGCATCAAGAATCAGTTGTCCTACCACATGCCCTATCCATCACGTGGGGTTGCCTCAATAATTAAGATAATGAAATCAGACAAGAGCTTTTGAGCATTTAATGACTACACCTCGTTTATCCCCAAGGATATGATCCATGTTACCCTACTAAACCTTTCTGTCATCGGTGTTCGGTATAAAACTTCACGGTATCCTTGCTCCTAGCCTCACCCGTGCTCGATCTCCATGATCCTGGATACCTACGGGGATGAAGACCGTGGAAAAGACAAGAGACATCTTGAAACAATTTTATTTCATACATACGGGACGTTATGTCAAAGTCTTCCATTGATCTCCTCAACAAATACCTCGGGTTGCAAGGCTCATGCCTCAACTCATACCTTACCAAACTACTCAAACATGGAGATCAGATCGTGGGAAGAAAACATTGAAGAACACATCTTGAGATTGATTGATTGCAATATGTCTTACAATGGATGCCTTGTGCAATGCATGATTACAAGTATGAATGAGATGGGAGAGCACTATGGTGGTGGTAGAGATAGCTATGGCGATGGAGACACTAGTAGAAAAGGGGGCATTTGTCCCGGTTCGTAAGGGCCTTTAGTCCCGGTTCATGAACTGGGACTAATGGGTCGTTACTAATACCTCCCCCCTTTAGTCCCGGTTCAAACACGAACCGGGACAGATGGTCCTCCACGTGGCCGGTGCGCCGAGCCCAGGCAGGGGGGCCTTTGGTCCCGGTTGGTGGCACCAACCGGGACCAAAAGGCATCCACGCGTCAGCATTCCAGTGGCT
>NC_057795.1:646056252-646056618 GCF_018294505.1 Triticum aestivum
TAATACCTCCCCCCTTTAGTCCCGGTTCTAACACGAACCGGGACAGATGGTCCTCCACGTGGCCGGTGCGTCGAGCCCAGGCAGGGGGGCCTTTGGTCCCGGTTGGTGGCACCAACCGGGACCAAAAGGCATCCACGCGTCAGCATTCCAGTGGCTGGGGTTTTTGTTTTTTTTGAAGGGGGGGGGGGGTTTGGGGGTTTTGGGGGGTTAATTTAGGTGTTTCATATATTGTGTTAGCTAGCTAATTAATAGAGAGAAGTGTCCTCTCTTATGTCCGTGCTTGGTCGACGCTACGTACTATACATAGAGAGGCCCTCGACACGCTAGCTAGTAAGAAAATGAAGGGAACCATTAAGTACAGAAGTT
>NC_057795.1:646056660-646061322 GCF_018294505.1 Triticum aestivum
TAGGTGTTTCATATATTGTGTTAGCTAGCTAATTAATAGAGAGAAGTGTTCTCTCTTATGTCCGTGCTTGGTCGACGCTACGTACTATATACATATAGCCCTCGACACGCTAGCTAGTAAGAAAATGAAGGGAACCATTGAGTACAGAAGTTCGTCATGCATACCGAGAGAAATGATCGATCGACCTCTCCTTCTCCGAGAGATTGGTCGAACAACAAGTTTTCCTATCATGTATCCGACGCTACTGGCTACATACATGTACAATATGTAAGATCTCTCAATTACAGTTCCCTAGCAATTGAAATCAACTTCCGCATGGTATTCTCCGGCTTTATTGATGACGTCGTCAAGAAAAAATCCCACCAATTCCTCTTGAATTGCTTTCATGCGATCTGGTTCTACGAGTTCATTACGCATCTGCCACGTCTAATTTGAAGAAGGGGGTTAATTAATACATATATATGAATGAAACCCAACAGTAATGATGGTGTAATAAAATGAAATTCTGAATATTATTGCTTACGCACTTCATATTGTCTTTGAGAGTAGCCCCGCTTGTTTTTCAAACTCGCGGTGTGGATGAACTCGCACACGTAGTATCCACAGAAATCATTCCCTGATTCCTGCCACAAGCACTTTACGAGAAATAGAGGTCAATCAAACTGATAATGAAGCATTATAAATGTCATTGATGAAAGTATAGCTATAGAATCAATGGGAGATGCGCGCAACTAGCTAGCCAGTAGTACTTACTTTCGGGTATGTATATCGCAGCTCCTTCGGCAGTCCCGGAGCTTTAGCGGTGAACTGTTTCCAAACACTGCAAGACAAAGAAAATAATTATTATTACTTGAGATATCAGGAAATGAACAAAAAGTTGCCAATATGGTGCGATAATGATCGATTGAACTTACTTGCTGAGCATTTCAGTCATGTCCGCATAGGTTTTGGGATCTTTCCGTCTCGAGTCTAAGACGGTTACTAGTCCACACTCAAGCTTAATCTCTAGAAGAATATAGTGGTACCTGCGCACGCATGCATAACTCATCAATTACATTACTATAACATCGCTCCAGTAATAAGGGAAACCAAATATGCACACGACAGTAACACTCACTTGCCGTTGTAAGGAAAGAGTATGGTATCTTTGTTTTGATTTTTGATCAATGATTGTAGCAAGTTGTCCTCGGCCTCTTTGACGTCCTTTTCAACCAAAAATTCATCTATGATATTTGTGTTAATGAACCCAATATCATAAATTTCTTGTTTTTTGCACTCGACGATCTTCAATCTGCATAATATATTGAGGATAATTAATTATAAATACATGCAATGAAAGAGCCGAGCTATATATAAAGACTTAATGACAGAAATAGTACTTACAGGCAGTAGCAAAAGACCGTTAATTTATCGAGGGCCTTTTGATTGAAGAACTCGAAGAACTCCTCAAATGGAACAAGCAACAGATCATTTCCAACGAGGTTGTGCTCCTCTTTAATTCTTAGATACAGAGTATTCGTCCCCCCAGACTCTCTGCAGGTTTTCATGTACCAATTATGGAATCTTTGCATCATCGTTGTTAGAGATTTTTCATCTTTGACGAGAGGCTTCCTGTACTCGTATCTGTGTTCCTCCACCTCCATGAAATCAGAAAGTGCATTGTCAGGCAGGTAATCTTGTAGATTGCCATAACCGGCCACCATCCCCAGAACATTAGCGACGATGTTGCCGCTAGACACATTGAGCGGGGGTCACGATTGGTTTGCTTGTTCGCCGAGCTGGTCATTTTTTTTCGCAGCTGCTCGTTCTCTTGCTCTTTGATGTCTGACAGTACTTCCCAACCGCTCCGCTTGGAGATATGTTTGTTCAGTAATGCGCTCATAGTTGGTTCTCGGCAGAGACTTTGCTGGTTTCCTCAGGGCATCGAGAGTGCGCTTTGCTTTCACCGGATCTACCTTCTCCTCCGGAGGTGGATGTCTCTTTGCTTTCACCCCTTCAAAGAACTCCTTCACGTGGGTCCGCACGATCATATCGTTTTCCTCCTTGGTCCTCTCGTACGGTAACTTCTCTAGAGGCTTGAGAGGTGGACCGTATTTGTGTTGCCTCCCGCCTCTGGTTGTGCTGCTAGACGCTGGAGCAGACGGAGCGGCTGCGGTGTCTGTCTTCTTTCGTGCTTGCTTACGAGGCGGAGGAGAAGGACTACGACGCGCCGGAGCAGCCGGGGCGGCGGCGGGTCACTTCCGCCCTTGCTGGCGAGGCGGAGAAGGAGGAGGCTACTGGCTGCTTGGGAGCGCCGGCGCAGGCGGAGAAGGAGGCGGAGTGCTGCCACGTGCCGGAGAAGGAGGCGGAGTGCCGCCACGCGTGCCCTGATCGTCACTCGCCGGAGGAGGAGGCGGTGGAGGAGGCGGAGTGCCCTGACTCGCCGGAGGAGGAGGAGGAGGCGGAGGCGTCCAGTTCGGAAGGTTGATGAGCTCCTTCCGCCATAGGCATGGAGTCTTCAGAGCAGAACCCAGCCTAGTCTCCCCTTCATCGGTAGGGTGGTCAAGCGGGAGGTCCTCAAATCCCTCCGTTATTTCATCCACCATCACCTTAGCATATCCTTCTGGAATCGGCTGGCAGTGATAAGTTGTGCCGGGTCCACTAGGATAAACAGAGCCAACAGCCGCCTTGACCTTCAAATTCATCCATCGCGCCATAATGTGGCAATTTTGAGACTCAGTGATATCATCCACGGGATAGCTGGCAGGAGCCGTCAAGACATGCTCCGGCTGAAGCAGCTCAGTGGAAGCTACGCTGCTTCTCCGCTGAGATGGCGGGGTAGCTTCGGGGGAAGCTTCGGCAGGTCGTTTGCTACGATCTGCTGCTTCTCGTTCCTCTTCTCGTTCCTCTAGCCCCATTACCCTTTCGTGCAGCGCCTGCAGTTGGCCCTGCTCCAGTTTCTTCCTCCTCTCGTGGGTTTTGTAACCCCGTGCGTACGGAAAACCAATCTTCCACGGAATGGAGCCTGGCGTGCCTCGTGTACGTCCAGGGTGCTCAGGATTCCCAAGGGCCATTGTGAGCTCGTCCTTCTCCCTGTTTGGAATGAACGTCCCTCACTACGCTGCATCGATATAGTGTCGAAGGTTCTTGACTGGTATTTGCAGTTGCTCGTCCGTCCAATGGCACTTCCCTGTTACAGGGTCCAAGGTTCCACCAGCCCCGAAGAACCAAGTCCGACAACGGTCTGACCAGTACATTGTCTCTGGTTCGATCCTTTTTTCAAGCAGATCATGCTCAGCCTTGGACCACTTAGGCCGGGCTTTGAGGTAGCCACCTGACCCCGTGCGATGGTGAAGCTTCTTCTTCGCAGCATTTTTCTTGTTTGTCGCTGACATCTTCTTACTCTTTTCCGATGTCTTGTGGGCCAAAAATGTGGGCCAGTGATCTTTGATCTTCTCATATTTGCCGATGAATTCTGGTGTCTTTTTTTTGATAAACTGGTTCAGCTCTTTCCTCCACCTCCTCATTAGGGTTGCCATCTTCTTAAGAGCACAAGACTTGATTAATTGCTCTTTAACTGGCTTCTCCGGATCCTCCTCTGGCGGTAGGGTGAAATTTGCCTTCAGCTGAGTGCAAAGATCTTCTTTCTGCATATCATTGACATAAGACACCTCAGGGTCTTCCTCCTTAGGCTTATACCATTGCTGGATGCTGATCGGGATCTTGTCCCTAACAAGAACCCTGCACTGAGCAGAAAATGCCTTCCTTGTCCGGATGGGTTCAATCGGTTCGCCGTCAGGCGCGATTTCTATGATCTCAAACTTTTCATCCGAGCTCAACTTTTTCTTCGGGCCTCGTCTCCTTACCGAAGTTGTGCTCGATCCGGAGGGCTAGAAATTATAAGGAAGAAAGACGAGAGTAATTAATATGTGTACATATACCAAAACAATGGAAGCATCAATTAACTAGTCAGCACCGGCTTAACTAATATATATATATACCTGGCCGGACTCGGTTCGGTCACCGGAGCAGTCAGCACGGTCTCCTTCTTGTACCTCCATTGTGTCATCGGAGCCATCATGAACATAGTCCTCTTCTTGTACCGGCATTAATGGGCCGAAGCCATCATGAACATAGCCCTCTTCTTCACCCAGTCCTTCCAGCTGACCATCGGTGTCGAGGAGAAATGACGCAACTTCATCACTTCCATTTGCGATTATGTCCCCCAACATCGCTTTTGTTTCTTCGTCTCAGGAGTGCTCCATAGTTTCTGCAAATATTTACAACATGTCAATTATTATTCAAACATGGTATAGATGGATATATATATATATATATATATATATATATATATATATATTAGTGGCAAACGTAGAACTAGCTAGTTAATCACAATAAGGAATCATGTTAGTGGCCTCGACGCTGCTTCTCTAGGGTTTGGGGTGGCCTCGACGACAACGCTCTTTTAACTTGGTAAATTTGGGTGGCCTTGAGAGAGTTAATTTGTCGGGTAGGGGCGCGGCGGGAGGGGGTAGGAGACCAACATCGTTTTCTCTCTAGGGTTTGGGTGTCCTCGAGAGTTTTGGTCGAGCGAGAGGGCCGAGGGGGGGTGCTGCCGTTGTATAAGTTATCACGGTCGAGAGGGGGTATATATATCGACCGCCCCTCATGTCGAAGTTATCT
>NC_057795.1:646062067-646062635 GCF_018294505.1 Triticum aestivum
GAAGAAGAAAGGAATAGAGGAGAAGAAGAAATTTTCTATTTTTTTCTTCTTCTCCTCTATTCCTTTCTTCTTCTCCTCTTCATTTTCTTCTTTTTTTCTTCTTCTTATTTATTTCTCCTCTTTTTCCTCCCCTCTTCTTCTCCTTTCTTCCTCTTCTTATTTTTCTTTTTCCTCTCATTCTTTTTCTTCTTCTTCCTTTCCTAGCTAGATATATAAAATTTACTAAAAATTAAACTAACCTAAAATGTACTAAATCAGAGAACATATATAGATAAAACTTTTCTAAAAATCTAACTTTTACATATATGTATACTTTAAAACATCATTACAATTGAAAAAATACATGCATACATAAAAAAACATGTAAAAAATACATACATACATATATGAACAAACATAAAAAAACTACATATATCTAAAAAATACATACATATATATATATATGAATCTAAAAACATATAAAAAATAGCACGGCGGCGGCGGGGCCGCAGAGGCGCGGTGCTCACAGAGGGAGGAGCGCGCGGCAGGCAGCGTCGGGCGAGCAGGGGCGCGGGGAGTGGCGCGGCGA
>NC_057795.1:646063727-646078902 GCF_018294505.1 Triticum aestivum
CTATTTTTTTAATTCTTTTTGCTTTTAGTTTTAGAAAAATTATAAAGTTTCTGTTAGTGCCATTAGTTTTCAAATTTGAAAACACTTTTTTTGTTTTTTTGTTTTTTTCTTGCTTTTTTTATTTTATTTTGTTCCTACTTACAACAAAATACTTATTGTTGCTATTTTTAATTATTACGAGGGCTGAACCATAAGACATTAAAGCATTTCAAATGAACTCTGAAAAAGTTGAAAGTTGGCATGGTATCATAAATTCACCCACATAGCATGTGCTTGTACAAAACGGATAATGGTATCATACTCGTCTGTTACAAAGTTGGCATGGTATCATCATAATAGTTGTGGGAGAAAGTCTTCACTTTTTCTTCGCTTCTGTCATTTGCTTATTGCGCCGTAACCATGGATAATCTTCATCGTTTATCAAGATGCTGGGGTCAGCCTTGACTTTGAAGGGAGGAATTTCATGAAACTTTTCATAATCTTCAGACATGTCTGTCTTGCCCTCCACTCCCATGATGTCCTTTTTTCCTGAAAGAACTATGTGGCGCTTTGGCTCATCGTATGATGTATTCGCTTCCTTATCTTTTCTTTTTCTCGGTCTGGTAGACATGTCCTTCACATAGATAACCTGTGCCACATCATTGGCTAGGACGAACGGTTCGTCAGTGTACCCAAGATTTTTCAGATCCATTATTGTCATTCCGTACTGTGGGTCTACCTGTACCCCGCCTCCTGACAGATTGACCCATTTGCACTTAAACAAAGGGACCTTAAAATCATGTCCATACTCAAGTTCCCATATGTCCACTATGTAACCATAATATGTGTCCTTTCCCCTCTCGGTTGTTGCATCAAAGCGGACACCGCTGTTTTGGTTGGTGCTCTTTTGATCTTGGTCAATCGTGTAAAATGTATACCCATTTATCTCGTATCCTTTCCAAATCGTAACAGTCGAAGATGGTCCCCTGGACAACAAGTACAGCTCATCACAAACAGTGTTGTCACCTCTGAGACGTGCTTCCAACCAACTGCTGAAAGTCCTGATGTGTTCACATGTAATCTAGTCGTCGCATTGCTCCGGGTGTTTGGAGCGCAGACTGTTCTTGTGTTCATCGACATACGGGGTCACCAAGGTAGAGTTCTATACAACTGTGTAGTGTGCTTGAGACCAAGAATATCCGTCTCTGCATATTATTGAGTCCCTTCCAAGCGTGCCTTTTCCGGTCAGTCTCCCCTCATACAGCGATTGAGGGAGACCTATCTTCTTAAGGCCAGGAATGAAGTCAACACAAAACCCGATGACATCCTTTGTTTGATGGCCCATGGAGATGCTTCCTTCTGGCCTAGCGCGGTTACGGACATATTTCTTTAGGACTCCCATGAACCTCTCAAAGGGGTACATATTGTGTAGAAACATGGGGCCCAGAATGACAATCTCGTCAACTAGATGAACTAGGACGTGCATCATGATATTGAAGAAGGATGGTGGGAACACCAGCTCGAAACTTACAAGACATTGCACCACATCACTCCTTAGCCTTGGTATGATTTCTGGATCGATCACCTTCTGAGAGATTGCATTGAGGAATGCACATAGCTTCACAATGGCTAATCGGACTTTTTCCGGTAGAAGCCCCCTCAATGCAACCGGAAGCAGTTGCGTCATAATCACGTGGCAGTCATGAGACTTTAGGTTCTGAAACTTTTTCTCTACCATATTTATTATTCCTTTTATATTCGACGAGAAGCCAGTCGGGACCTTCATACTAAGCAGGCATTCAAAGAAGATTTCCTTCTCTTCTTTGGTAAGAGCATAGCTGGCAGGACCTTCATACTGCTTTGGAGGCATGCCGTCTTTTTCGTGCAAACATTGCAGGTCCTCCCGTGCCTCAGCTGTATCTTTTGTCTTCCCATACACGCCCAAGAAGCCTAGTAGGTTCACGCAAAGGTTCTTCATCACGTGCATCACGTCGGCCGAAGAGAGGACCTCTAGGTCTTTCCAGTAGGGTAGGTCCCAAAATATAGATTTCTTCTTCCACATGGGTGTGTGTCCCCCAGCGTCACTCGAAACAGCTAGTCCGTCGGGACCCTTTCTAAAGATTACGTGTAAATCATTAACCATAGCAAGTACGTGATCACCGGTACGCATGGCGGGCTTTTTCCGGTGATCTGCCTCGCCTTTGAAATGCTTGCCTTTATTTCAACATTGATGGTTGGTCGGAAGAAATCGAAGATGGCCCAGGTACACATTCTTCCTGCAGCTTGCCAGGTATATACTACTGTTGTCAAGTAAACAGTGCGTGCATGCGTGGTGTCCCTTGTTTGTCTGTCCCGAAAGGTTACTGAGAGCGGGCCAATCATTAATGGTCACGAACAGCAACGCCTTTAGGTAAAATTCCTCCTGTTTGTGCTCATCCCACATACGTACACTGTTTCCATTCCACAGTTGTAAAAGTTCTTCAACTAATGGCCTTAGGTACACATCAATGTCGTTGCCAGGTTGCTTAGGGCCTTGGATGAGAACTGGCATCATAATGAACTTCCGCTTCATGCACATCCAAGGAGGAAGGTTATACATACATAGAGTCACGGGCCAGGTGCTGTGATTGCTGCTCTGCTCCCCGAAAGGATTAATGCCATCCGCGCTTAAAGCAAACCATACGTTCCTTGGCTCACTTGCAAACTCATCCCAGTACTTTCTCTCGATTTTTCTCCACTGTGACCCGTCAACGGGTGCTCTCAACTTCCCGTCTTTCTTACAGTCCTCACTGTGCCATCGCATCAACTTGGCATGCTCTCCGTTTCTGAACAGACGTTTCAACCGTGGTATTATAGGAGCATACCACATCACCTTCGCAGGAACCCTCTTCCTGGGGGGCTCGCCGTCAACATCACCAGGGTCATCTCGTCTGATCTTATACCGTAATGCACCGCATACCGGGCATGCGTTCAGATCCTTGTACGCACCGCGGTAGAGGATGTAGTCATTAGGGCATGCATGTATCTTCTGCACCTCCAATCCTAGAGGGCATACGACCTTCTTTGCTGCGTATGTACTGCCGGGCAATTCGTTATCCTTTGGAAGCTTCTTCTTCAATATTTTCAGTAGCTTCTCAAATCCTTTGTCAGGCACAACATTCTCTGCTTTCCACTGCAGCAATTCCAGTATGATACCGAGCTTTGTGTTGCCATCTTCGTAATTGGGCTACAACCCTTTTTTGTGGTCCTCTAACATGCGATCGAACTTCAACTTCTCCTTTTGACTTTCGCATTGCGTCCTTGCATCGACAATGACCCGGCGGAGATCATCATCATCGGGCACATCGTCTGGTTGCTCTTGATCTTCAGTAGCTTCGCCCGTTGCAGCATCATCGTGCACATCGTCTGGTTCCTCTTGATGTTCAGTAGCATCACCGTATTCAGGGGGCACATAGTTGTCATCGTACTCTGAGACATGCTTCCAACCAACTGCTGAAAGTCCTGATGTGTTCACATGTAATCCAGTCGTCGCACTACTCCGGGTGTTTGGAGCGCAGACTGTTCTTGTGTTTATCGACATACGGGGTCACCAAGGTAGAGTTCTGTAGAACTGTGTAGTGTGCTTGAGACCAAGAATATCCATCTCTGCATATTATTGAGTCCCTTCCAAGCGTGCCTTTTCCAGTCAGTCTCCCCTCATACCACGATTGAGGGAGACCTATCTTCTTAAGGCCAGGAATGAAGTCAACACAAAACCCGATGACATCCTTTGTTTGATGGCCCATGGAGATGCTTCCTTCTGGCCTAGCGCGGTTACGGACATATTTCTTTAGGACTCCCATGAACCTCTCAAAGGGTTACATATTGTGTAGAAACACAGGGCCCAGAATGACAATCTCGTCAACTAGATGAACTAGGACGTGCGTCATGATATTGAAGAAGGATGGTGGGAACACCAGCTCGAAACTTACAAGACATTGCACCACATCACTCCTCAGCCTTGGTATGATTTCTGGATCGATCACCTTCTGAGAGATTGCATTGAGGAATGCACATAGCTTCACAATGGCTAATCGGACGTTTTCCGGTAGAAGCCCCCTCAATGCAACCGGAATCAGTTGCGTCATAATCACGTGGCAGTCATGATACTTTAGGTTCTGAAACTTTTTCTCTGCCATATTTATTATTCCTTTTATATTCGACGAGAAGCCAGTCGGGACCTTCATACTAAGCAGGCATTCAAAGAAGATTTCCTTCTCTTCTTTGGTAAGAGCATAGCTGGCAGGACCTTCATACTGCTTTGGAGGCATGCCGTCTTTTTCGTGCAAACGTTGCAGGTCCTCCCGTGCCTCAGCTGTATCTTTTGTCTTCCCATACACGCCCAAGAAGCCTAGCAGGTTCACGCAAAGGTTCTTCATCACGTGCATCACGTCGATCGAAGAGCGGACCTCTAGGTCTTTCCAGTAGGGTAGGTCCCAAAATATAGATTTCTTCTTCCACATGGGTGAGTGTCCCCCAGCGTCACTCGAAACAGCTAGTCCGCCGGGACCCTTTCCAAAGATTACATGTAAATCATTGATCATAGCAAGTACGTGATCACCGGTACGCATGGCGGGCTTCTTCCGGTGATCTGCCTCGCCTTTGAAATGCATGCCTTTCTTTCGACATTGATGGTTGGTCGGAAGAAATCGACGATGGCCTAGGTACACATTCTTCCTGCAGCTTGCCAGGTATATACTACCGGTGTCAAGTAAACAGTGCGTGCATGCGTGGTATCCCTTGTTTGTCTGTCCTGAAAGGTTACTGAGAGCGGGCCAATCATTGATGGTCACAAACAGCAATGCCTTTAGGTAAAATTCCTCCTGTTTGTGCTCATCCCATGTACATACACCGTTTCCATTCCATAGTTGTAAAAGTTCTTCAACTAATGGCCTTAGGTACACATCAATGTCGTTGCCGGGTTGCTTAGGGCCTTGGATGAGAACTGGCATCGTAATGAACTTCCGCTTCATGCACATCCAAGGAGGAAGGTTATACATACATAGAGTCATGGGCCAGGTGCTATGATTGCTGCTCTGCTCCCCGAAAGGATTAATGCCATCCGCGCTTAAAGCAAACCATATGTTCCTTGGCTCACTTGCAAACTCATCCCAGTACTTTCTCTCAATTTTTCTCCACTGCGACCCGTTAGCGGGTGCTCTCAACTTCCCGTCTTTCTTACGGTCCTCACTGTGCCATCGCATCAACTTGGCATGCTCTCCGTTTCTGAACAGACGTTTCAACCATGGTATTATAGGAGCATACCACATCACCTTCGCAGGAAACCTCTTCCTGGGGGGCTCGCCGTCAACATCACCAGGGTCATCTCGTCTGATCTTATACGGTAATGCACCGCATACCGGGCATGCGTTGACATCCTTGTACGCACCGCGGTAGAGGATGCAGTCATTAGGGCATGCATGTATCTTATGCACCTCCCATCCTAGAGGGCATACGACCTTCTTTGTTGCGTATGTACTGTCGGGCAATTCGTTATCCTTTGGAAGCTTCTTCTTCAATATTTTCAGTAGCTTCTCAAATCCTTTGTCAGGCACAGCATTCTCTGCCTTCCACTGCAGCAATTCCAGTACGGTACCGAGCTTTGTGTTGCCATCTTCGCAATTGGGGTACAACCCTTTTTGTGGTCCTCTAACATGCGATCGAACTTCAACTTCTCCTTTTGACTTTCGCATTGCGTCCTTGCATCGACAATGACTCGGTGGAGATCATCATCATCGGGCACATCGTCTGGTTGCTCTTGATCTTCAGCAGCTTCGCCCGTTGCAGCATCATCGTGCACATCGTCTGGTCCCTCTTGATGTTCAGTAGCATCACCGTATTCAGGGGGCACATAGTTGTCATCGTACTCTTCTTCTTCGCCATCTTCCATCATAACCCCTATTTCTCCGTGCCTCGTCCAAACATTATAGTGTGGCATGAATCCCTTGTAAAGCAGGTGGGTGTGGAGGATTTTCCGGTTAGAGTAAGACTTTGTATTCCCACATATAGGGCATGGACAACACATAAAACCATTCTGCTTGTTTTCCTCAGCCACTTCGAGAAAATCATGCACGCCCTTAATGTACTCGGAGGTGTGTCTTGAACCGTACATCCATTGCCGGTTCATCTGTGTGCATTATATATAATTAAGTGTGTCAAAAATCATTACAGAACATCATGAATAGATAATTAAGTGATCAAATTAATAGAAGTTCATCATCACATTAAAACCAAAGTACATACATAGTTCTCATCTAACAACATAAAGCTCTGCAGAGCATCTAAATTAATTAAACCATACACTGAAACTATGTAAAACATTTCAATGCGAAAACAAATGCGATCATAATCGCAACCAATGTAACAACTGATCCAGCGGCATAATGATACCAAGCCTCGGTATGAATGGCATATTTTCTAATCTTTCTAATATTCAAGCGCATTGCATCCATCTTGATCTTGTGATCATCGACGACATCCACAACATGCAACTCCAATATCATCTTCTCCTCCTCAATTTTTCTAATTTTTTCCTTCAAGAAATTGTTTTCTTCTTCAACTAAATTTAACCTCTCGACAATAGGGTCGGTTGGAATTTCCGGTTCAATGACCTCCTAGATAAATAAAATCTATGTCACCTTGGTCGGCATAATTGTCATAAACAATAAATGAACCAATAGTTATGAAAAGATAATATATACCACATCCGAATCATAGACAGGACGAGGGCCGACGGGGGCGGATACCAAAACCATCGCACTATATAAGATGCAATAATAAAAGTACGAAAATTATACAAGTATCTATATAAACATACAAGAATTTTTTTCCTTTCAGAAAGAAGATAAGAACAAGAGGCTCACCACGGTGGTGCCGGCGACGAAATCGGCGCGGGCGATCGACGGCAGTGAAGACGGGGACGGGACGTGACGGACCGCTAGACCTAGACAAATATTGAGGAAAATGGAGCTTGGAGGTCGAGCTTGGAGAGGAGAAAGCTTAAGTAGTGTGGCTCGGGCATTCCATCGAACACCTCGTGTGCATAGGAGGTGAGCTAGAGCACCACAAAGCTCTTCCCTCGCCGGCCACGAAAAACAGAGCAGTGGGAGTGCTCTGCTCGCGGGCGAGGGGTATATATAGGCAATTAATTGGTCCCGATTCGTGGCAAGAACCGGTACTAAAGGGTATCCTTCGGTCCCTGTTCAAGCCACCAACCGGGACCAATGATGGTGGGCCAGGAGCGAGGACCATTGGTCCCAGTTCGTCCCACCAACCGGGACCAATAGGTCCAGTCGAACCGGGACCAATGGCCCGCGTGGCCCGGCCGGCCCCCGGGGCTCACGAACCGGGTCCAATTCCCCCATTGGTCCCGGTTCTGGATTGAACCGGGACTAATGGGCTGACCTGGCCTCGACCATTGCCCCCTTTTCTACTAGTGAGATGACGGCAGCTAGGGTTTGTGGATAATGATGATGCTGAAGAGGTTCTAGCTTCTGTGCTCGTTGTTCTGTTGGTATTTCGACGGGGTCCCTTTTATGAAAATTGTTCAGGTGGATGATCTTCCTCGAAATCCACACCATGTGGGCGCTCATACGGGCGTATGGAACACCGTCTTTTGCTCTATCTTCGTAAAAACGCCTCCTGTTGATTCCTTCTTCCTCTCTCCTTCCATTCCATTTCTACACATGATGTCTTCCCTTTTAGCCAATTTCCGGTGGAAACACATCAAAGAGAGGATTTGTGGAACCCTTTGCATTCATTAGTAACTAGTACCAATATCGGAGTGAATTTCTTTTTTTAAATGCAATATCTCGGTTTAAACAAAGGTGAAATGAGTGTCAAAATACCACTCACCAGAGGCCTCTTTGGAGTGGGTGTTAGGGAGGAAGAGGGAGAAGTGGGGAATCACCACCAGTTGTGGAGATTGAGAGAGGGGTGGGTTTAAGATTGGGAGTTAGGGTTACATGTTAAATTTATAGGGTATGTAGCGGCAATGGGTCGTTCTGGACCTAGACATTATTAGCCTCGTGCACCATGACAGTCAAGCCAAGAGAGCACGTCACCGGTAAAATGGGCTTAAGTTAATTAATTATGGTATGGTATGTATTGGGAATAAGGGTTTGTGGTAGGGTTAGGGCTTGGACTAAATATCAAATTTAGGCATCTTTCTGAAACCAATTGCATTGTTTAAGAGTTAAATGCATCTGTATCTATTTATTAGATATATTTGAAATTTGAACTACATGTACTTTAAAATGGTCTTCAATATAAATGAAAACAAATCATGTTCAAGCACTTATGTGGCTCAAAGCCTCCTTTCAAAAAAAACTACAAAGTTAAAATAATTCCATTAAAAACTCCATACAATTACAAGCATCCTATTTGCTTTTCTTTAGATAAAATCCAAGTATGGTTTAAATATGATGAAATTTTGTATGGGGTCATTATATTACCTAATGAGGCCGCGTTAAAAAAATCCATTCATTTTCATAACAGTGTAAACATACATCGATTTATAACTTAATCATCTCCCGAGAAGTGATTTAACATTCAAAGGGAAGTAGGAAGTTTACCGTGCACATCACGTTTTGTTCATCATTATTCACTTGATTTTTGTACTACAACTAGATATTGCGGTAACATACACTAATATACCTCCATATTCCATCTCTTTTATGAAATTATTTGTATTTCTTATTTTATTTTATTTGAACACACCGGGTCAACATACCATGTGGGGTTCCAACAAAAACTATTGATTTCAGCTACCCAAACTTTTCTACATGTGACATACCTTATTTGTTTGTTCATGCCAAATTTAGGCCATCTTTGATTTGCAGGATTTTTAGAACGTAAGAATAGGAAAAATACATGATTTGAGTGGCATGTCCATTTGAATCCTATAGGATTAACATAGAGTGTTTGATGCCACGGGAAAAACAAAGGAAATGTAAAAGGAGGATGGAGTGGATGCTTGATTTCCAATGAAATGTAGTACATTTGATTCCTTCAGAAAAAATCCGATATGATTCAATCATGTGAATCAAACGACCAACATAGGAAAAAAAATCCTAAGGATTCTAACCCTCTAAAAATCCTATTCAATTCCTTTGAATCAAAAGAGCCCTTAGATATTTTTCTTAAGTCATTTCTATTTTTGAGGCACTAACAACATTTATATGTATTTACTTGATATATTTGAAATTTGACTCGCATGTACCATAAAAATGGCCACTAACTGGAAACAAGAAACCATGTTCAAGCACTTATGTAACTGAAAGCCATCATTCAAAACATATATGAAAATTTCAAACATTTCCTTTCAAAAATTTAGACAATTACATGTATCCTGCGTGGCCTGTGATGGCCAGCGGTTTTGTGAGCCATTGACACGTAGGTCTCTTTGGTGTTTTATTTTTTATTTTATTTTTTGAATAGTTTGGATTGCTTACCACATGTGTCACGTGGTCTCTTTGGTGCTCTTTTAGGAACTCCCTTGTGTCACTTGACCATGAGAGTACCGGTCACCGTTTATCGTGGACCTGGGGGTTTATTGTGGGTCTGGGGAATAGTCAATCAAGTGGAGGTAGACCTTTGTTGTCTGTCTCGGACACTCCATGTTCCCTTGGCTCAACTCATTCGCATCTGGGCCTAGTGGCAAGCAGTCCACGGATAGGCACACTACACTAGCACTCAACGTAATAATTAAAACAATAAAAGACCACCTCCACACTACCAGTATTAGCAGTCCAACATAACTTGTATAGGTAGATATTTTTTGTCCCGTTGATGTCCTGGTGGGGCCAAGTGGTCAGACACGATGGTTCCAGAAAGTGCAAGAGATCCTTCCTGTTGGAGACAGTTTGACTTCTCTCATGCCGCAAAACAACCTGTGGTTGGATGATTACGAGTACAGGGGTATCCTCAGCCCACCAGGATTCAAGTATGTTTATATATATATTAGAAATATAAATAAATGTTGAAAAATGCTTACAAATATATATAAGAGAAACGAATCATAGGTACGTAGTGAAATCTACTAGACCGGCCCACTAGAGGATTGCGCTATGTATTGATTTTGTAAAAATAAATGTTGATGTTGGTGTCTCGGCGAACCATAAGGTGGGCAGTGGCGGAGCTTGAAGCCCAACTCTGAGTTGGCTGGGCGGGCCAAAATGAAAGAAATAGCCTGTGGGCTAGTGTTCTAAGGTCCAACAGTAAAAAAAAACTCATGTACAAATTTTAAAATGTTGGGCAGGCCATGTCCCATCCGGCCTTGCTTTAGCTCCGCCACCGAATGTGGGCACTGCTTTTGGCATTTGTCGCGATATAGATGGCACCTACCTGGGCTCTTCGGTTTTGGTTATATAAGGATTGTTGGACGAGAGAGGCGTTTTGGTGGCCGTGCACCATGCAGGCTGAAATCTGGGCCGTGTGTAATAGCGATGTGATGTGTGCTTTTTAGTTTCCATTTTCATATACACACGCCATTAATTTGCAATACATCAGTGCCATGGCCTTCAGTGTTGTGTTTATACATGGGCCATATGTACCCGCTGGGCTGGTTGGACATCACACAGATAGGTGTGGGCTGGTGGGTAATTAATAATCTTTCGATGGGCCCGTCTATTGCTGCAGATAGCTTTGCAATTATTATTTCCAACATATAGCAGGTTTCTCTGCCTTCAGACCATTCATGCCCTTGCGGCGGCAGCTGGGCGTGCGACGGATTGCCAAGGATAGGCTCGAATTCTTCTTCGAGGAAGCCGAACCGGGTTCGCACAAAAAAAAAGACGAATCGGGGTAAACTCTTGCATGATCTTTCCCTTTATGGTCTTGTTCTAGTGCTATGAACAAGGCATGCCTGTAGCGCTTGTTGCCTGTGCTAGCTAGTGTTGTCTGGTTCCACTCCCCGGGGCGTTGCAGCTTGATTCCTACAGTCGATGCCAGGGATCTCTTGGGTATGATTTGATTTCCGTGTTGTGTCGTTGTTGTCGAGTCCTTGGTTAAATCCTGCAATACACTGAAATTATGATGTTGCTGTGAGCAGGTGACGTTTACTTTAACCTTTTCATTTGAAAATCTGCCAGACCTTGTTTCTGAATAATATTGTCGCCACTATCTTCTGAGTCCTGTAATACCCTGAAATTGTGGTGTTTCTGTGAGCAGGTGTCGCCTAGTTTAACTTTTTCGGTTTGGAAATCTTTCAGACCTTATCCCTGAATCAGATTGTTGTCAGTATCTTGTGAATCTTATAGTGTGCAGTTGCACAGACAAAAACATCATCTATCCTTCGCATCTCAGTTGCATATCAATTTTTTTTGTTTCCCTATGAATCTAGACGCGCCATGAGCAAATAAAAAAATTGAGTGAAAGTCTAAACACAGTCTGGCATGATCTCCAAACGATCGACTAAAGTGGATTTCTGCTTGGCACACGAAAATGACGATGGAGTCAATCCTATTTACTTCCCCGTGACTCCTTCCCTTTGAACTGTGCGGGCCCTGCTGTGCCATCTCGTCTACATGAGCTGCCGCTGTTTATTTACTGGCAATACAGGAGACCAGAAAGGGCACGACGCTGAAATACGGCAGAGGCCTGCTTGCGTGGCGCTCATCAAGATGCCGCAGATTTCGGCCTCCATGGTGCGCGGCCACCAAATGGCATTTTCGTTGTTGGACCATTCCGCGTTTGAAACCCTAGCGTGTAGGGTAGCTCTTTCTTTGGCACAAGATATGTTCCTGATTTTTTTAATGAATGCCCATAAATGTGGATGCATTCAAATCAGCAAGACTGAGTGCCCACAACTGAGTATGTGATGATGACCAAATTAACGTGCAGGACTTTAGCATTTGTTGTTCTCGACTTACATAGAATTTAGTTAACCGGGGGTGGGGGGCTTGGAAATCATAGTGGCACTAACATTGTTGACCTTGGTGCGCACGGTGCCGGTCTTAGTACAAGAAAAGGTGTATCCTAATTGAAGTTAAATCTCAAGCCATGGCTATATATCACCCCGGGAGCATGATCTGTTGCTGCATCAAACTCGAACCCATGTTTCCGCAGATACGATGCAGACATAGTAGAGTGTAGAACAAAAGCAGTGTGCATCACCACATGCGTTTGAAACTCAAATTGTACAGAACAATAGCTAAATTCGACCCTTTTTTTTTTTTTGCGGGTAAGCTAAATTCGACCTTCACACATGTAACTCCTAGCTAGCACTTGGGGGTGCAGGAGCGGCAATTTACCTGGCACTCCATGAACGAATGCCAGCACGGAACACCCGGCATCACGAGGCAGCAGACGCAGTGGGTACTCCAGGCCTCACCTTTGGTCTTGCAATCCCTATAGCCAAAAACTTGAGGGAAAGATTGCACTCTCCAGCAGCTGCGAGACATCCGAACGCGACGAGCAGAACGATGGCCGCGCACACGACATTGTTTGGTCTCCACCGGCCAACTGCAGGGACTTCAAAGCATAATGCATCTCATTCAGTTCTATCATGTTGTGCATACGATATTTACAGAGTAATTGGCCTTAGTGTTGAGCCTGAGCATGATCCCACCTATAATATATCACAGGTGTGTATTTGTGGAGTTACAGATCCTAGCTTGTCAAATAAAGGTTGAGTCAATTCGAGCTTTGTTCGAGCCCAACTCTGTTCCCGCTAGTTGGCAGGCAGGCCTAGTATAGGAGTAGTATATGATATATCTAACAATAATTCATATTGCTTAAACAATCCTCTGAGGTACATTGAAAATTTCTATTGTTGAGTGGCTTGTACTTAGTTTGATGTGCTGCTATTCATCATTAATTGTTCTTTTAGTTTGTGGAAGAGAACTATAGCTGAATGAAAACGATGTTATGTGAGCTCATTCTGGTTATGTCAAAAAGCCTCCCTTTATATTCTTGTAAACTGAGATTGAGTTTGCAAACCCTACACTTTTTTTTTCGAATACGCACAAGCATGCGTACCATCGCATTAAAGAAGGATCGACAAAGAAGCCGGATACTAGACTTTTCGGCCATTACAACTAATCACGAGAATTAGCCACCACGCACACCCACGCTACCCTAGTCCAACCTCATGCCCAGGCGATGAGGCAAGCCACAGAGCAACCAAGCCGCCTCACAACCAACGTCGAGAACTCTACAACAAGACCAATACCCAAGGTCAACACACACCACGTACCGTCATCCATTGCGCAAACCCTACACATGACATGATCCAACAACTTGCAAAGATAACTTAGACGAGCAAGGTTGGAGGTGGAAGCTGACTTTTCATCTTATTCACAAGGCTTGCCGAGTGCTAACTGGCATCCTAAATTGCAGCTTTTAATTTTTTGTCGCACCAATTAGACTCAAATCAAATTGTAACTACACTCGTATGACTATTTTAATTCATGATGGTACATATGGGAGAGGGAAATGGATGCTGCTGTGATTTATGCCAAATGCCATGTTTCTATCTAGGCAAATGTAATTTAGGAGTTTATAGCAGGTACTGTAACTCACAAAACGTCATATTGCGGGCGCAAAGTCTTGATTTCTGAATGTTCTAGCAGCTCTGTATTGATTTATACTCATAATACATAGTGTGTACTGATTTTTTTAGGTCAAGCTTCATAAACTGTGATCAAGTTAATAGAGAAAATCATTTATACTTACAATACCAGATATATGTAGTTGTTGGCATCTTTTGGTCTACATGATCACTTCTCGGCTTTTGCATCTACAAATTATGTGTTTCAACAAGGTTGATCCGGTAAGACAGAGACCCTGAGCTTTGCTCATGGTGCACCGTCAGTGGGTAAGACAGAGATCCGCCGGTTTTGACACCGACAAGTGGCCTCCAAGATTGTATCTTCTCCAATGCAAACATACTCATCAATTGCATCAGCTGAACACCCATAGGCAGAACTCGAACAACCGCAATACACTTCATAAAAGAGCTCGCACTTATCCCTCCACATGCGTTCCTCCTGAGTTTGAACCAATCATCATGCTTCTCCACGGGTTTTGCAATGGTGAGAAAGAGACTTGTGTGCATCCAAAATCGGAGCCGAAAATACTTCTCCAGATAGGTTGGATTAGGGGCGAAATAATCTCTCATAATCTTGGCACGGCCTTGCGCTCTATCACGACTGAGTTGTATGCGGTTGAACTGCGAGCATCGTTGGAGATCATGCCAACAACAATTTCAAAGTCATCGTCATCTTCTTCCTCCTCCCCCGACGAAGAGTCCTTGAAGATCATCTCTATCAGCCTCTTCATCTTCAATTTAAATGACTCGGTTGAATTCAATTGACAAAAAAGTAAACAAAACTCACCTAGGCAAAACCGTCGAACACTTGCAAGGTGGCAAACGTGTAAAAGTCGACCGATGGCGTTGAGTGGATTCTATCGGTCGGCGAGGCATGGAGATGACTGACAAAGCACGGTCATGTACTGGTGAGGCTACTGTTGAGGAATGTAGCATGCAATTTCAAAAAAAATCCCAGCTCACGCAAGATCTATTTAGGAGATGCATAGCAACGAGACGGGAAGAGTGTAACCATGTACCCTTGTAGACCGAAAGCGGAAGCATTTGCCAACACGGTTGATGTAGTCGAACTTCTTTTCGTTCCGACTGATCAAGTACCGAACATACGACACCTCCGAGTTCTGCACACGTTCAGCTCGATGACCTCCCTCGAACTCTTGATCCAGTAGAGTGTCGAGGAAGTAGAAGAGTTCTGTCAGCACGACAGCATGATGACGGTGATGGTGAAGTTATCCGCGCAGGGCTTCGCCTAAGCACTACATGACCGGAGGCATAAACTGTGGAGGGGGGCGCCACACACGGCTAACAAATGTTGGTGTGTGTTCTAGGCGCCCCCTCCCCACGTATATAAAGGAGGGAGGGGAGAGAGGCAGCCTGGGGCGCGCCCAAGTAGGAGGAATCCTACTTGGGCCCCTAGTCCAATTCGGCCTCCCCCCTTTCCTTTTATCGGAAGGGGGAAAAGAGGGAAGAGGGAAGGAGTAAGGAAAGGGGGGGCGAACCCCCTCCTCCTTCTCCTATTCGGCCTCCTACCATAAGGGGGTGGGACACCCCTTGTGGGCTGGTGTGCTCCCCTCCTATGGCCCATATCTTCCCCCGGGGGGTTCCGGT
>NC_057795.1:646079187-646094187 GCF_018294505.1 Triticum aestivum
CTTCCGGTGTCCGAATACTATCATCCTATGTATCAATCTTTACCTCTCGACCATTTCGAGACTCCTCGTCTTGTCAGTGATCTCATCCGGGACTACGAACAACATTCGGTCACCAAATCATATAACTCATATAATACAAAATCGTCATCGAACGTTAAGCGTCCGGACCCTACGGGTTCGAGAACTATGTAGACATGACCGAGACACCTCTCCGGTCAATAAACCAAAGCGGAACCTGGATGCTCATATTGGCTCCCACATATTCTACGAAGATCTTTAACGGTCGATCCATTATGAAAACATACGTTATTCCCTTTGTCATTGGTATGTTACTTGCCCGAGATTCGATCGTCTGTATATTTATACCTAGTTCAATCTCGTTATCGGCAAGTCTCTACTTGTTCCGTAATGCATCATCCTGCAACTAACTCATTAGTCACTTTTCTTGCAAGGCTTCTTATGATGTGCATTACCGAGAGGGTCCAGAGATACCTCTCCGATACTCGGAGTGACAAATCCTTATCTCAGTCTATGCCAACCGAACAAACACCGTCGGAGATACCTGTAGAGCATGTTTATAATCACCCAGTTACGTTGTGACGTTTGATAGCACACAAGACATTCTTCCGGTATCTAGGAATTGCATAATCTCATAGTCGAAGGAATATGTATTTGACATGAAGAAAGCAGTAGCAATAAAACTGAACGATCATTATGCTAGGCTAACGGATGGGTCTTGTCCATCACATCATTCTCCTAATGATGTGATCTCATTCATCAAATGACAACACATGTCTATGGTTAGGAAACTTAACCATCTTTGATTAACGAGCTAGTCAAGTGGAGGCATACTAGGGACACGGTGTTTTGTCTATGTATCCACACATGTATCAAGTTTCCGATTAATACAATTCTAGCATGAATAATAAACATTTATCATGAAATAAGGAAATATAAAGTAACAACTTTATTATTGCCTCTAGGCCATATTTCCTTCTGTTGGGAAACGTAGTATGCAATTTCAAAAAGTTTCCTACGCTCACGCAAGATTTATCTAGGAGATGCATAGCAACGGGAGGGGGAGAGTGTCTCCACGTACCCTCGTAGACCGAAAGGGGAAGCATTTGATCAACACAGTTGATGTAGTAGAACGTCTTCTCGTTCCGACCGATCGAGTACCGAACGTATGACACCTCCGAGTTTTGCACAGGTTTTCCGTTTCGACAATTTTTTAAAATCTCAAAATTCCAAAGGGAAAATAGAGTTTTTGGACGTTTTAGACGTTTTTTAGACGTTTTGTGCCTTTAGTGCTAGGGTTTAGATTTCAGAGTTTAGGTTTAGGTTTTATGGTTTAAACCCTTAGTTTTTACTGTTTAGCATAGAGTTTTCGACGTTTTAAGTCTCGGGTTTAGGGTTTAGGACAATTTTTGAAATGACAAAATTGTAAAAGGAAAAAAAGATATGCTCTAATTTATGTTTTTAAATTTTTTGGTTAAATCTTGTCAAACCGGTCAAACAACTGATTCAAGAAATATAGAGTGTTACTAAATAATTACGCAATAATATTAGTGTTACTTATTCAAGAAGTATTAATGTTGCTACATAATTTCAGTTTTTTTAATTTTGGTTAAATCTGGTCAAACTATGGTCAAACTACTTATTCAAGAAGTATTAATGTTGCTACATAATTATTAAAGAATATTAGTGTTACTAAATAATTATTTCAAACTTTTGAATTTTGGTCAAACTATGGTCAAACTGTGGTCAAACCGTGGTCAAACTATGGTCAAACTTATTCAAAAAATATTAGTGTTACTAAATGTTTTTTAGAATAATAGTTCCAAACTCAAACGGTGAAATGTGTGACCTAATGCTCAAGCTAAACTACTGAGGGTTAATAGGATTGACAGCTTACATTTGTCAGGAAAACAACAATGAGATACGCCTACCTCTGCATGAAATGTGAAATGAACCTTAACTATAGTTCTAATCCTGTCACTTCAAGTACGGGGAAGCTCAACCACTTCCTGTTGGGAGAAGTAAAGATCACTAGTAGCATTTACACTAGCGTTTCAGTATGAGACTCTTCGTGTACAGCCTCTAGCACCCTGCAGATTCCACGCAACCATTAAACCATGCCCACCCCATGCCCATGGTGGATATTTAAGGGCCTCAGTTAGTTTCAGAAGTTGTAGCACACTGCATAGGCCATGTCGAGCAATGGCGGACCAACGGTCGCCGTCAAGCTATTCGTCGACAAGGAGAAGAAGAGGGTGCTGTTCGCCGAGTCCGACAAGGACTTCGTGGACGTCCTCTTCAGCTTCCTCACGCTGCCTCTCGGCACCATCGTCCGTCTCTTCAACAAGCAGTCTCAGATCGGGTGCCTTGACGAGCTGTACAGGAGCGTGGAGAGCCTCGGCGAGGATCACTTCCAAACCACGGCTTGCAAGGCCATGCTCCTTCGTCCCGTCAATGCCGCGGCGCTTCACTGCGACCGGCTTAAAGTCAAGGTTGACGACGCCGATCTGACGGCAATATATGTGTGCCTTCAGTCGGGCTGCTCGTGCTGCAGCCCACGGTACTTCAGCCCAGTCCGGGGTGTTACTTGCAGCTGTGGTGCTACCATGAATGGCACTAGGAGATGGCCGCAAAGCTCTCTCGTTGCTGCTCAAGAAACTGCGGATGGGATTTTTTGCAAAGGTGGATCGAAGTTCATCATCACTGACGATCTCCATGTTGCTCCTTCCACTACGAGTCTCATGTTCTCCCTGATGGACAAGCTTGGGCTCCATGAAGAACTGGATATCAAGGAGGAGGTGCTACATCTCAATTCCAATAAGGTCTGTCGCTCTATCTTGTTTTTTTAGATTTATTAAAATTCCCACCGATTATTTTTGGAGATTGGAGATATCTGTTCTATAGTGCAAATTGGGAAATTTCTATTCATTTACGGTTATGTTTTATTTCTTCCAGATAATTAGCTTGCTTAGGAGAGCACTGCTGTCTAAGCACCCTTTGACTGGCCTATATTTCGATGTTGCTATAACGCGGGATGGTGCGAGTTCTTACCAGCTTCCTCACAATCTGTTTGCACCACAAGCAATTGAGGCAGAGCTCAAGTTCAAACCAATAACGATAAAGCTTGTTCAGACAAAGGATAATTCCTCGGTGTTGTACGCAGAAGTTAAACAAGACTTGGTTGATCTTTTCTTTGGCCTCCTTTGCATTCCTGTTGGGTCTATATTGAAGACTTATACTCAACTGTCACCAGATGGATGTCTTGATAATCTCTACAAAAGTGTAAATGGAGCAGGATGTGTAAAACAAGACTGCAGAAACTTACTCCTATCCCCAAAGCTGGCCCCTTTCTTTGGGTGCAGCAGTAATGTGCTCCAAGTAGAAGAATTACCTCGGAGATGCCATAACTCTCCAAGTTATCATTACGAGATGAATCCAAAATCCCCCAAAAGAGGAGATGAAGATTCTTATAGGGCTTATGTCAATGGAGGGTCCATCAACTTCATCGTGACTGATGATCTGTGTATCGTCAATTTCTCCCTGGCCAAGAGTCTCCAAGCCATACGTGCAGCCAAGATTCCCAAGGGCAAGCTTGTGGAGAAAGAGCTAACGCTTGACAAAACCCAGGTATCAGCAAGGCAAGAGAAGTACATCTTTTTCTCCCCTTTTTCAGTTTTGTATGTTCTCAACGGCTGTTTTTTCTGGCAACAGGTTTTGAAGCTACTAAGAGCTGTAATGATTACTCGCAATGCTCTAAGCAGCGTGCTCTTACCACCAATTTGACAGAAGCATGTCACCACCATCGCTGCGATGACGTCAACTCCAGCCGCCATGGCATCAGTACCCCCGCAACCGAGAAGGAGCCCGGCTCTGAAAGCCCATTCAGCCATCAGAGTGACCCACCTACCCATATCATGCGAAAACGAAAGATGCCAAGAAGAAGGCATTTCTGCGAACTTAGGATTGTCCCGTGCAAACTTGCAATGGCGTCTCAGTTGCTTGAATGGAGCAACTGTCCTGCGGTTTACTCAGTTGCTTGAAAAAAAAATCTGTTTCAGTTGCTTGATTTTTTTTCTGTTTTCCCTAATTACTAGTAGTATCATGTTTCGAGTGATTGGAAACACTTACCGCCGTTAAATGGGCATTCAAATGTTGAACGATGTCGAGGGCAAATCCTGTTCTATGTTTTTTTCTTGAGAAAATCTCATGAAGCTTTATTTAACTCGTCAAAATGTTTACATGGATGAAAGTAAGATCTCCCGGGTTGCTGAACCAAACATGACGGCCAACACCGATATTCGAGCTCCTATACTCATGACTAAAAAAGCAACTAGTAAAAAGACTAGAACGATCTATAATTTCTCGAATAATCGCACCATAACTTGCCGCACTTCTCTGCTTGATGTCGTTGACGACAGCTTTGCAATCTGAAGCAATATAGATTCTCCGCTCATAGAGATCATCGGCCAAAGCCTGCACTTCTCGAACTACAAGGGCATCTAGTGTGGTTGGGTCGGAGATTCCCACAAGAGTGATCGTTGAAGCTCCCATGTAATTTCCATGAAAATCCCTGCACACAGCGGCCACAGCTCCCACAGAAGCATTCCAAGAGCGGCATCAACATTAATTTTCTTCATATTATCCGCGGGAGCAACCCATCCGCTCTGTCTAGCAGGGATGCTTGGCCCCTCTCACTACTTATGGCTTCTTCATCGCCTGCAAGTCATCTATGAATGAGTTGATGAAAGCATTAGTAGCAAACGGCGTCTGGTATATGTCCTTGTGAAGCACTTTTCTCCTTGAGCTCCAGATCATCCACAGGGGTACAACTTTGGAGGCAGACTATATGGCAGCAAGGGCCTCATCCACCCAAGGTGAGCAGCCGTAAAGGGGTCGACGTTCTCCATCTTCGACTCTTGGAGGCAGACTATATGGCACCGTAGTGAGGCGGTCCGGGCAGTTCAGACCTCGCACATTCCAGTTCAGTACCGAGAGGTCGTGATCTCTCATTTGGAAACAGATGATACATCTTTGGGTGTGGCAAAACCAAAGCAGATTGGAACTCACAAAACCCAGCCTCGCACCTCAGTACAGAAGCAAACAGGCGTAGTACCACACACAGGGGTTGCAACAGCAAACAGGGCGCAGCATCATCACATACTCCAGGTTTTCCTAGCATTGGACATAGACACACTCATGATCACACATGTAACTCCTAGCTAGCACTTGGGGCTGCAGGCCCGGCAATTTGCCTGGCACTCCTTAACCGTGTGCCAGCACGGAATGCCGGGCTGCACGACACAGCAGAAGCAGTCCGGTTTCCACTTCCAGAACTCGCCCTTGGTCTTGCAATCCCTCATGAGGCAAAACTTGAGGGAAAGATTGCACTCTCCAGCAGCTGCGAGCCATCCGAACGCGATGAGCAGAACGATGGCCGCGCACGCGAGGCTGCTCCGCTTCATCTTTGGTCTCCACCGGCAAACTGCGGGGAAGTCATAGTTGAGTAGGATTAGTCTGCTGAAGCGAAATGCAAAGCAAGGGCTTCAAAGCATAAGCATATTGTTGATTGGAAGTACGGAGTGCTTTTCTGTTTGTTTCATACATGTGAAGGTATCAAGTTACAAGACTGCGTTTCGAGGTGTTGTGTAATCAGATTACATCACAGAATCAAACTGGCACTGGCTTTACACATACATCAGTGAACAGAATTTCAAAACCATCTATTTCACATAGAATTTTAAAAAGCATTTTACATGAATAAACACAAATACATCACTACAAATTCTTAACCAGGATTTAAACACACTTCAAAATAAAATAAAATGTCAGATAATTTTTTTTTTGAGAACTATAAAACGTCAGAATTGAAGAACACTTTGGAGTTACTAATGAGTATATTAAACCATAGATACAAATTCATAATTAACATCATTTTGCAAGTCAAGACCCTTGCAAACCAGCTTCATCATCAACCATGGAATGTTCCTTCAATCTCGCTAGAAGATTGAAGAGTTAATGTGGTCACAAAAGATTGAAGTTTGAACATTGAAATTTTCTTGCCAAAAGAAATTAATGTCTATTCAAGATGTATGGTTAGCACTAGATATATGAGTAGCATTTTTACTCTTTATTGATTATTGTCGTGTTCGCAAGACAAAAATGTAATATCAAACCATACAGCTTATAGATCTTTCATCAGAGAGGAAAATCACTACAAGCTAGGTAAAAGAAAGTAAGTAATAGCAAAAGCATGGCCGACAACATTCGAGAAGAGCTGACCACTGGGTGGGAGCCTGGGAGGAGAGTGCCGAGCGGGACAAAACCGACCAAGTGCGCCGCTGCCGGGACAAAATCATTTATAAGCCAACGACATTGTATAGAAACAAAAATACTAGTTCTCCTACGAGAAAAGCCAACAACAACACTTCATATCTTGGACATGACATTGCTACTGTGAGACGAACATAGTAGGCAAGCTAGATACCACCAAAAACAGATCAAAGGGACGAAACCACTATACAACAAAAGAGAAAATACATACCCAAGCTTCTTGGGTAAGAAATTTTGTCAATCAATAAACAGAAACGAAAACGTTGGCAGGGAACTATGGCTGAATGAAAACGATGTTATGTGTGCTCATTCTGGTTATGTCAAAAAAGCATCCCTTTATATTCTTGTAAACTGAGATCGAGTTTGCAAACCCTACACGTGAAAAGATCCAGCTACTTGCAAAGATAACTTAGAGGAGCAAGGTTGGAGGTGGAAGCCGACTTACTTTTCGTCTTACTCACAAGGCTTGCTGAGTGCTAACTGACATCCTAAATTTGCAGCAACTCCATGGGAGACTCAAATGAAATTGTAACCACACTCGTATGCCTATTTGAATTTTTGATGGTATATATGGGAGAGGAAAATGAATGCTGCTGTGATTTATGCCAAACGACTCGTAGGATGAGTTTACAGGTAGTATTTGCGGGAGGCAAAGCAGCGGTTTCTGAACATTCTAGCAGCCCTGTTTGTGAAAATCACTCTGCAGCACTCAGCCTGGCACCTAAAGGAAATGCGAGTCGGAGATCACAAGCGGCAGGCACTTCGCCTCAGCAGAATAATTTCATGTCCTACTATTTTAGTTCAGATCCAGATCAGAAGACTAGTCCGCTGGTCTGCAAAGTAAGCAAGGGCTACGGCCATGAATGTGTTGAGATCAACAGGATTTTATCCATACCTACCTGTATCTTCTTCGGGCTGGACGGTGAAGACGAGCTGGAGCGCCGCGCACTGCTGAAGGCCGCGCCGGGAGGAGCTTCACTGGACTGGGTTCCGGCCGGCCCCCTTGCGCCGTCGATCGAAATTGGTGAGGCTCCGGTAGAAAGGGGATTCGGCGTCGGGGGGAGAATGTGAGCTGTCAAGTTGGTAGACGACGTGATGTAAAAAGGGAAATAGCAAATGCAACTCTTGGGAGACGACGTGATGTAACCAACACAAACAAAATGCTAGTTTAGAGATGTGCTGGTAGGCCACGAGCTGCCCAGGATTAAACAGGGGAATAATACAGCAGCCTGGCTAAAATATGTTCATGTCTAGTTAATGACGAATATCTCTAGCAAGATATGCCGTAAGATAAATGATATAGAAAAACTCTCACCAGATATCCTTGCCATATTTTTGCAGACTCCAGGCTCTTTTATTCCAGTCTCATACAAGATCACCACATGAGAGGAAGAATGAGGTTTAGGAGCAAGAATGTGGAAGGTTCCAGAGCCAAATTTAACAATACCGGCCTACAAAGAAAAACACATGGTAAGGAGCAGTCACATTATAGACATCAAAATGCAGCTATGAGAATTTAGCGTAATACCCTCTCCGTCTCATAATATAAGACGTTATTACAGCCACAGAGGGAGTAGTATGTAACATACTGCTGCTTCTCTTATCTCAGAGGATGTTAACTTGACGGTTGCCCAATCCTCACACCGTTAGTTTTAGAAGGGTGATTTAAATATTATTAAAGAGGTGGCATATGTTGTACGTCTAGCAATTATTAGTAAATAAAATACCCGCACAGTGGAGATAATATTTACCTTGCCGCTTTCGCGAAGGTAGCCTGTAAACCTTTCCCATTCCTTTGCCTGGTTACCATCTTCCGGATCAGGAAGTAGTGAAAATTTCAGCAAATCACTCCGGTATTCCCTAGTTGGCATGAACTTGCTACTAATCGACCAAACAGAGGGACTACAAACAGGTAAAACACAAATTACTCTGGGGTTCTGGCTTTATAGAACGTCGGTACAAAAAAGGTACAAGTATGAATATCAATGGCAGAACAACGAATACATAAGGCTTCCATAAATTTATTTCTTTACGATAAAAATACTATCCCCAATCCACAATATTTTGTTGAGCATTTCATAACGTGTGCATGTTCAGGAAGACATGAGAGTAGTTGTTCATGTGTATATCCCTATTTTGCTGTCATAAAAAGTAGTTAAGTAGTTGTAGCATGCTATTTAATACAGGTATATGTGCTCTAATGTCAACAACTATTTCCTCAGATCGGTGCACGGCCAGCTTGAATAAGTACCGTCAAACAGAGTAGCTACATTCAAGTGGATTGTGCTAGGATTGAACACGAGTATAACAATATTTCATTTTATAGCAATAGTCCAAAGCACGCTCATGAATAGTACATACTAAATTCTGAAGTTCACTAATATGCTACAGAAAACATGAATAATTCTGTGTACACTTATTTTGATCCGAGCTAGTATATAAAGTAGTACTCGCTAGCTAGAATAAGCAATTGGAAAAAGTTAAACAGTAACATACACTTTGATGGCGTTGGGAACATCACAAATTTTGGTCCGGCATATGGTCTTAGAATCCATTGTTAGCAACACAAAGCTCAAGCCAAAACCTACCATAAAAAATAAATCAGTTAAAAATAGCATAAACATATTGTAGCACATACAACAGAGTCCAAACTCCAAAGAACAGGCCAAAAGAAGGAAGAACCATTCAAGATACAGGTGATAATTCAAGTTAAGAAAAAACTGGATACATATGTTTACATTATTTAACTGAAGCATATTTTGATTATAATAACTTCTACATACTTCTGCCGACTTTCAGATTTTCACCTCTTGATTTGCAAAGTTCTCAAAACTGTCTTTGCATATCCAGATCAGTACAAAAATAATGCATGCGACATTTTCCATTTTTACCTGCTTTCTACTTATACCGTTAGAAAATTGCAAATTAGGAATGGAAGTTTGGCGCTTAGCTAATTGTATGTTTTAACATGATCAATTGAAAATTTAGACTCTGTCTGCACCTAAGCTATGAAAATTTAGACATATAAACCAACAACTACCAATATGAACTCGGGGTAGGTGTTTAGACCATGAAAATTAAGATGGGACTTTGCAATATACCAAGTTTCAAAAGTAAACAGGTGGGCATGGCGCAACTTCTCCAAATTTTTGACTTGGATTTTAAAGATCTTGTCTACTAGTAGAAGACATTTCAGTTCAATTATAATAACAGCACTCACACATTCATATCATACCTTGTTCGTAGTGTGGTGGATCATCCAAAGAAACCACTTTATCCCGCTCTCTTGTTCTGTTTACCTCCTAGAAACAGTGAAACCCATCAAACAAGACCAATTTATTTTAGAAGTGCTTCAAAACTAAAATCAGCTCATGCATAATACTGGACCGCTATAGTGCTCTTAAAATTGAACGAGAACAACAATGTGAAATGTAAAATCTAGGTTGGAAAGACATGCGCAAAATATACACATAGTTGCAACCTCAGAAATGATAATAGATCATTTAACAAACCAACATATGCAAGAAAACAATATTTCAACCTTAAATTGCACCACAAAATAAATTCTAATGAAACGGCAAATACTTTGCTGGCACTGAGCATTATTTATCTACCAAAGGTACCATAAGTATACTAGATCAAGCCAGCAGTGTAATTGGATGATTATCCATATTATTTATCATAACATGTGGAACCAACCTCTCAAGTGACACAACTATTGTTGTATATATCACCAAAGAACAAAGATGATGCAAGCAAAGAAAAAATCATGACCAAGACAAGCTTGGACATGCTAAGTCTCAGCCCAAAGTTCAGAAAAATCAGCAAGCAAATCATAAACATTAAAATGGATGTGACGAGAGCCTTGTAACTGCGTTCCTGCATCAAACTGAAACAAATGGCTTAAACTCGGCAATGTTGAAAGACCATTATATGCCGCCAAAAGGAATCAAAAAAGGACATGATTACTATCACATAACCTTCTCACGTAACTAGAGATATTTCTCATATTACATTAAAACAGTAGCTCAAAGAAAAATAAATACTGCCTCTATTTCAAATTACAAAGCCTATAGAAAATATAAGGTGTGCTAGAAAACATTAAAGGGAAACCGCCTTAAAAAAGTTAAACAAAATCATCCCATGCCAACTAGGGTTCTCCTTTCCAGTTGGTGTATCAGTCACATATTTGCTATCATTCGAATCTGCAGAGGGCAAATTAAGCCAGCGAGTGCCACTACCACAGCTGGGAGCCCCTTACTGCCTTTCCCACACACAGGGTGTTCTAATGTTGCTGTTGCTGCCTAAAAACAATTCACACTTATTTGCAGCAAGAATGATTTTTCAACTGGTGAGGCTGCAAGCTAGGCGTGGAACGGCATCACACTTTGCCAGTTAACATGTTTGTTGTAGGTGCACTTGAAATACCTCCCTATTAAAATTTAAAAGTTAATTCTGTTCCAAATTCAAACTTAGATTCTGGCTGTTTGACTGAACTGATTCAGCATCGGCTAAAATCTAACAGGAACCAAAAGGCAGCAGCCAATTGCCCACCGAGGGAGGAGAGTCGTGTGCTTCCTGTGAGGCAAAAATACCACACTTGGAGGGCTCGGAAAAGTACTAAAATTACTTTAGTAATAAAATGCCATTTCTAATCCAGGATCGGTCACCCGTTGTTCCTCAAACAACAAAAGTAAATTAACCAGGACATCGGGAATTTCCTACCTAGCACAATGCGTATGCCACTAATTGGCCGGGCTGCTGGCCGACTAACCGGAGACCGTCAGACCAGGGAAATACCTAACTCGCCAGCCGCGCCGCCGCGGTCGCGTGCTACGGCTCCTCGTCGTCGGGTGGCGCTCTTCCGCTCCCGGCCGGAGCGTCGGCGCAGCGGCTGCTCCCATCACCCCTCCCACGATTGCCCCGCCGCTCTCTCGCTCGATGATACCGATGTTTTTTTTTTTTGAGGTTTTTTTTAGGTCGTGGACACTAGAGTTTTCCCCTGACGACAACAGGATTTGTTTGCCAGCCTGTTAGACCGGCCCAAGTTTTTTTTCTTTCAATCTTTTTCAGCTTTACACGTTCGAATTAGTTCACTATAGCCTGTATAGGGAGAAATTTTAATATTGTTTTATAAATTATCCTTACAAGGTACACCTTCTTAGGACCTAACATTCTCACAAATATTTCAAGATTTAGATTTGAAAATTTATATGATACAAAGATTCGACGCAGAAAAAGATAAACATTTTATCGCACCATCAGATTTTTTAAGGTTAAACATTAGATTTATAATGAAAAGAAATATTATAGTATTTGTTTTTTGTTTAAAATATTTAAAAAATTGTTGGTCAAACTAAAATCTTGAATCATAAAAAAATTACTTTTTGTGATAGATGCGAATTAGAAGGCTATTGTAACATTTTCACAAAATGAAAGCAATGAAACTTGTACAGAAAAAAATATATGAAATGCAAAAAAAACATACAAAAAGCACAGGAGATGAAAATAAACCCCCCCCCCACAAAGAGAGAGAGAGAGAGAGAGAGAGAGAGAGAGAGCATCTATCACGATTCATTATTTTTTTATCAGAAAAATTGAACATCCATCCATCACGATTGAAACAGAGCGGAATCAGCCAAAAGTACGGATACACGCAGGCCGGCTGGCGAGCTCATCGAGCGTGGCATGAAGAACCCAAAAGCCCTGGCCTGAAAAACTGAACCCTCAACTGCCGAGGCAACAACAGGCGCCCATCTGCCGAGGATCCACCCGAGAGATCCAATGCTAAAACTAAGCTAGCTATCTAGGAGGAAGAAGGCCGGGTACTAGGGAAAGGGGACAGGGTTCTAATTAATCATTGGGGATTACCATCGGCGGGCCGGCGAAGAACGGGAGTGCAGGGGATTGGCGTCCGTGCTCGCTCGATGGTCTGCGAGAGTGTGGTCGACGACCTTCCCTTGGAGTACCCGGGCACCAGCGGTAGCTTCCGTCGGTCGATCGCTCGCCCCGGCAGGCCGATATATGGGAAGCGCGAGACCGTGTGACTGGAGTGAGTGGGAAAGCGCGCCGAATAACCATGAGTCTCCTCGTTCTTCGATCGCCACTGCATGCACAGCGCGCGCCGCGTGGCGCTTCGGTCACTCTGCAGTCAGGGTGTGCAATCGGTTTTTTCGGTTTGATTCGGTTCGGTTTATACGGTTTTTGGTTTATACGGTTTTTATACTTCGGTTTATACGGTTTTATACATAGATACGGTTCGGTTTCGGTAATAACCATTTAAATTCGGTTTGGTTTCGGTAATAACCAAAATAACCAAAGTTGACGCGAATTTTTGAATGAACAACAAATATATTTTGGTCACATGATTCGGTCTGTGTATGTAGGTAAGATTTTTCTTGTGAGAAGTGCCTACGTAGATTAGATCATTATTAGATGGCACACATGGACTGGTCCTAGGTATTAAATGGCAGCAAATCTGAGATTAGGAAGGTTTTTTATTACGTGGGGGAGCAAGCTAAAGGAAAGAGTCAATTATATTCATTTTATTACAAGACGGAGCAAGCAAAAAAAGGAAAGAGCGAATCCTAATCATGACAAAAGCGGCGGGCTGGCCTTTTTCTCAGGCAAGCGACCAGAGTGGTCATATGGGCTGGATAATTTGAGGCCCAAGCAAGCACAACGTACGCTGGGTGCCCAGGTCGTTCGTTCAAACTGCAGCGTTTTAGTCCCACCTCGCGTATGGAGCAGCATCGTGGTGGGCAGAAGGCTATAAATAGAGGAGTGGCTGTAGTTTCACTTAAATCCCTTCACACAGTGGGGGTACTTTCGGTTTATTTCGGTTTAACTGAAAACCGTCGGTTTCTAACCGAAAAAACCGAAGGGTATATGGTTTTGAAAATCAAAAACTGAAACCAAAAACCGAAAAACCGAAATTCGGTTTGGTTTTGTTTTTTCGGTTTGGTTATTGGTTTTCGGTTCGGTTTTGCACACCCTGACTCTGCAGTCATTGCTTCGCGTTCACATGCCATGCAGATTGCACGACTAGCCTGCCCAATAGAAGCACTGCGCGTTACTACTGGCTAGTAGCACTCAAAATGGCTTATACTCTTTTCTTTAACACAAAGTAAAGAAAAATGGTTATACTCATCACAAAGAAAAAGGAACAAAATGCTAGTAGTAGTTATCAGGGTGATGTCTGTCTGAGATTTTTTTTAATATAGTATTGGCTGGCGCTATCACCCATGGCACCTTCATCCTCAGCAAGAAGTGAGTAGTTGGCATTTCCGGTTTCCGAACAAATGGATACAAATTGACCTTGTGGATCCGATGATACCACGCCTGGGAGACTTTCAGAAGAATAAGAAGAAGAAGGCGGATTCAATTCTTCAAGTAAAAGTCAAGGGCTACTGGCAGTTTCCTATCAATAACGATCCTTTGGATCTATAATCATTGAAAGAGGTCTCTATATTACAACAATTGAGAGTTGCCTCTTGCTATCACTACCTCGTACCAATCAAGGAGCTCTAAAGCATGCTAAGCTGGCCGGGCGGGATCACTAGCTTCCGGTAATATGTGATTGTCACTTCACTCGAGCCTTGAGAGAATCCGCCAAAGCCTATATCTACAAAAACGAAAGAGAAAGAAATAAGCAAATCTGAATAAGTTGATAGGAGGGAGTGCGGTGTTCTGTTCAAGATTTCTCTCAAGCCTAAACCTTCAAAGCTAACTAGTAGGCTTTGGATCCATGGCTCTGACCTAGTGGAAGGTACTCACCAGTAGCAAAAGTGAGTTCTACGAAAAACAGTGATTCTGCTTTCCTCCGCAATTTGGCCCATAGTAAGAAAAGGTAAGGTTGCGTAAGATATGGGAACTCGTAACCGACTATCGAACACAACTGAGAGTTCACTACTGGTCAAGTACACCAATTCCGCTCATGTTAAACTTACTGGAAAAAAACTCTAGTAAAATGGTAAGATGAATCAGTCAAAGGCAATTCAATATCCAAATCATCATAATAAGAATAGGGCCTCGATCAGAGCATATACTACCAGATAGAGAGCGAGGCAGATGGAGGGGATTATGGTTCCAATTTGTTGGCAGGTGCTTTCGCTGTAAAAGCAAAGGAACTTTTCAAGAGTTTCGATGAATTGAAAACCGGTTCTGCTTCGCTCTTGCTTCGTGGTCTTGAGCAAGGAACTACACAGATTCGCACCCTGATGTTTATTGGAAGGAAAAGCCAGAAAGCAAAGAGGTTTCGTTTATGTATGGTGGAAGGTTACATTTTCCAGTCGGAACGACGGAGCTCTAAATAAAAGGTATGAAATCCAATCCTTTATCTTTCTTAAGCGTAGGGATGAAAGCCAAGAATGAAGTCGTCTCATCTCGTATGGTAGCCTATTCTTTACCTCTCGTTCCAGGGTTGGATGCAACATTTCTATGTTATAGATAGGTGAGTTGAGCAATACTTGTTTTCGAGGATTTCCACAAGTCCGTCCGAGTTGAGGGGCTAGGGCTTGAATCCGGTCGGTTGTCCGACAGTGCCGTAGTTGAATAAGCATTTACTTTATTTACTTCTAGAAGGACTCAAAGTGAGACCAGAGAGAGAAGAGTTTTCCCGCAAACCATAGCGACTAGCTAGTCTCAAAACAA
>NC_057795.1:646096687-646109187 GCF_018294505.1 Triticum aestivum
GATTAGAAAGACTAAAGAGGCATGGAGGGCCGACTACAAGACTACGACTACAATACAAGCCATGAGCGATAGCGAAGCCTTCAGCCTTTTTTTTCTAAAGCCCCACAACTAGCTATCTTATAGCAGATAAGGCAAGCCTACTCAACTAATCTCATGTAAACGCCTGTTCGCTAAAATCCAAATAGAAAAAGACAACTACTTATTAAACATGTAGTTGAGTGCTCCGTCGTTGTTCGGATCTTGACCGAGTCCGAGCTTCCCAAGCTCTATGCTGTTTGGGAACTCAGCAAGGGTCTTACCACCTTCTTGATTGACTATATTTGAGTCTTTGGGGTACTTTAGGATTATATTCCGCGCCGAAGATTTGTGCTTGTGGGCTAGGGTGAATATAGCGGACCAGCGGATCTGGTAGTTGACAATCGTTCGGACTTGGTAAAGGTTGTCGCAGCACCTGTAGTAGGACAGAGGACTTATCGCGATGCCCGCGGACCAATTTACTATGTCTCTGTCACTGACGTTGGTCAAAGAGGCCACGTGGATTGGCCTGGGTCTTCTTCGGCTAATGAGACCTCGATCCCGAAGCCTTCGTAGTATCTTTTTGATAGGCGCCTCTATCTGTATGGGGAATTCGCTGCTGAAAGATCCCGCCTAGTGTCCCCTTCCTTCCCCCGCCGCCTTCCGACCAAAGGGAGTATACAATTTCTTCTTCAGGACACTCATGCCCGATCGTGAGACTGCCTGTTGAACGCCTGATGGCACCTTGCTCTGACCTGAGCTATGCAACAACGAGATCCCCCTCGATCTTTGCCGGATGTGCTTGACGGTCCCCCATAATACGCTAACTTGGGGACTTTTTAGTCCATCTTTTCCAAGAGTCTCCACTAGTTGAACTGCGTCCAGTAGACGACCTCTTCCGCTCATCCCCTTCGTAAGCTCTTTGATAGGGATACTATAACCTAGGTCCCTAAACTTGGAATGGATGGCGGAGCGTAGGTGGCAGGCAGTTATATGGATACGGTGCTTTACCCGTAGACGCTTCTCCAGCTCTCGCAAGAATTGTATGGGAGTCGTCCTCGGGGGGACTTCCCGAATGACCATATCGGGGAATTCTACCGTACTCCGTGCAGCTATGGTTGTTGATCCTGCGGAGCCTACCCAAAGGTTCAGACCGGATTGTAGGAAGTGGGTGATACGTTTTTGTATTTCTATGAGAAGAAATACGGCACCCACGATTCCCAGTAGTAAGTCGTCGGCATATTGCGCGTAACAAATCCTTATTAATAAGGAATGGCTTTTAAAGGGGGCCAGCTTACGGGCCAGGCCTCTCTCTGACCTGATAACTAGTATCGCCTCCCCGCCCAGCTCTATCACCAGGCCCCTTCTTTTGCAATACTTAAGAAGGTCTCTCATGGCCAAATTCTTATTAAAGCCTTCTCTAGCATTGAATTCGGCCTTCGGGTCAACCCAACGGCTTCTATGAGGAAGGCGGCGCAAAGGAGGCTCGAGGGCTTGTTAAGGAAGGCGGCTAGGGCCGCTGAAGGGGGGAAAACGAAAGGCGTTTTCTGGTCTCCCCTTCGCCTGGGGGTGCTTGTGGAGGGGGGGGGTGTGCCATGACGAAACAAGGGAATGAAAGGTCGCTTTGCGTTGGATGCTATTTACCCTCCCCACTATGAGGGCTCTGTTGTCTTGGGGAGCGTTGAAGCTTGCTTCTTTTCCATACTTTTCTTGGTCATCAATACGACGACCTATTCTTAATAGAACCGATCTTATTTTCACTACAAGAGGAATTTCGTGCTTCTGCCGGATCCTCCCTATCTCCTGATCGAGCTTGTGTAGGTAGATATTGCCTGGTAGGGCCGATAGTAGTACACTGTTTGGGATGGAGTCAGGGCCCTTCTCACCCCCTACGAGTCGTCCGGCGGAAAACTTTTTCTGAGTGGGGTATAAGAACTTGGAATCGTCGATCTCTTCCTTCAAGATTGAGATGAATCGATGTCGGTGGATGGTGTGAAAACACTTCCTGATGTCGAATTCCAAAAACCAGCGAGAGGTTCCCCACTCTTCTTTGATCCGTCTGAGGGCCGAGTGGCAGCCTCGACCCGAGCGGAAGTGCGATGTGTCTGGAAACTCGGGATCGTAAATGGATTCGGGTACCATTCTGATCGCCTCTTTCATGATCTTTTCTATGGGTAGAACTACTGTGAGCGGTCTAAACTTTGACCCTTCTTTCTTTCTTCATTTAAAAAAGGGGGAGCAAAGCCTGTTTTTTTGCTCCCTCAATTGATAGATCAGGGCCCCTCCTGCCGGCCCGAACGAAAGGCTCTTTAAGGAAGTAGTCCATCACTCTCGGGCCCGGCACCAACCAAGAGGAGGCGGGGCTCTCTCCAATCATTCCGAAGAGCCGAGAGCTCGTAAAGGAAAAATTAGCTAGCTCAGCAGGTTTGGACCCGGGTGAATCAGTTCAGTGAAGGAAGGGAGCCCAAACTTAAGGCTTTTCCAAGCCTTGCCGATAGGCACCTCATGGCTCGCTCAGTTCGCTCGCGGAGTTCTTAGATCAATAGATCTGGATAGAGTCTCGCTCATAAAGGAAGAGTAGCGCGCTAGCGCGGCTCGCTTCGCTTTTCGACGCGGAGCTCGCTGCTGTCTTTTTAGCTTCAAAACTACAGGGCGTGCGTTAGCACTACGGCTTTTCAGCCTCCCTTTGCTGGTTCCGAACTATCACTGATCCTAGAGATCAACCTTCAAACCTTTTTCTTTGAATCTCAGGAAGGCTTTCTCGGGGAGAAAGCTGGTTGGGGAACTGCTAAACGACCTAAAAGAAAAAGAGGAGACTGACTCTGACCTTTCAAAGCCCTATCTCATCTGGTTGATAGTAGAAGGTACGTACGATGATACCATGGACATAAACGAGGTCGAGCATATCTTTAATGATTTCAAACTAAAGCGTACCTAAAGCCTGCCCTGGATATGAAAAAGGGATTTGAGCCAGAAGAAGATGAGGATCTATCACCAGATGAGGAAATGGAAACAACTAAGTATTAGTTAGGTTTAGGTTCAGGAAATGGAAATGGTAACAGCGGCCCAAAAATGGTAAGGTTTTCTTTTCAAAGAAAAAGGAACGCAAAAGTTTTGCGAAATCCTTATCTTTCGGCTTTTTAAAGAAGATAGGCCATTACAAAAACAAGGTATAACAGTCGACTTTCCTATCAGAATTTTACAACCTGAATACCAAGGGACCACTATTAGAAGAGAGCATAATAAGTAAATGCCGACGCCATCTTTGACTTTTTGGATGGTCGGCGGCGCCATAAACTCGATAACCAGCACCGCGGAGTCAAGAAATTCAACTAAATAGAATCCTAAAACAATCTTATTCGAGCACACACGGGACCCACAGCAATGAAATTCACACAAGCGGCAATCATCCGAGGAGAGAATGGAGAAGGGAAATATACTTGAAATTGTTTTTTTCCAAATGAGAAAGCCTTTGGCAAACTCCTTGCAAATCTGTTTTTGCTGGGCACAATAGACATATCTGCTCAGTCACAACATAAGGAACCCCCAATGTTCCTCAAAGCCTACCCGGCCTGACAGCTTTAGTTGAATGATCTGATCCCGAAGCAAGCTTTCTACTTAAATTGCTATGACTGGCCAACTAATGATAGGACTACCTATCTTGATGCTTTGAATCTGTATTCAGAGCTTTTTTCCAACTACCAGGACTACTAATTTCAAGTACAAAGCTCTCCTATGAATATGCTACTGCTCTTACTTTCTACCTGAATCCGAGCATTGAAGCAAGCTCTTTATCGCGCCATAACCAAGTCTCTCCTTGCAGCTCTGACCAATCCACCTGTCATTGCAAATAACTGCTCCTTACTCTTTGATTGTATGTCCATTTTTGCTTGATGTCTGGCTCACCGGATCTGGTACATGAAAAAGCCATTCCTTTTCGCTTTCCTTCAACCACTCAGTATACTTTTTGACTGGAAGAGTCAAGCGAAAGCAATTAGTTCAGAAGGAAGAGGAAGACCTAGGGGGCTTACGTCCTCATTTCACTCTTTTTGCTCCTGCGAGACACGACTCAACTACTTTTTACAATTGACAGGGTAGCCCGGAGGTCAGATGAAGGGTCTTCCCCATAAAGATAGATTAGTACTTGGAAGGTTCAGATGAAGGAAGGGCTGAAACAAGGAAAAAACTATTCAATGGGGTAAATAAATATGAGCAATCCGTGAGAATAGCAAACCCCTATCTCTTAAAAAGAAGAAGATAGATAGGTCCACGGGTTGAGACAGAGAAGTTCTAACTAATCAAGTAGGAGTTTACCCACGAGAGTCAGAGGCTGCATCATCAAAGGGGTATAGAAATAATTCAGAAGCACTATGGCCTGAAGCGAAGGGCAGGAACGAACGGAATCAATGTGTTCCAATCTATCCGGAGTAAGGACAGCAGCTGAGAAGGGACAAAAAAATAGCGTAGACAAAAGGTAGGACCAGATCATGCAAAGAGCTCTTCGCCCTATTGATTAGGAATCTCGATCAGAAACCACCAGGCCATGTCTCCCGATAAAAGATGATCCCCACAATGGATGTCAGGCCTTGGCTTTATAAAATCTGATTGGATCCGCACTAGAGGATAAGAATACAGATAGGCTGACTAAGAAGATCTTCAAATTGTCTTACCTGAAAAGATGAGTTATTCAAAGGAATACCTGAAGAATAGAATAGAATAGAATAAACACATGGCACAGCTGGGTGCTAGAATAGTAGTTGATAGAAGTTCTAGTCACTTAAAAAAAATAACCACTGCTTAACTTAATTAGATCGATGAAGATAAGCAAGCGGGTTCGGGCAGTTAGTCCTATTTGAAGGTAAGAAGTTCGGGTAGTAAGGGCTAGGTTTATATAGGGGCTATATTTTTGATAAACAAATGGTCTTGCTCATTTCTCATCAAGGAATGGAGATTGGGTTGGTGTTTGGAAGGGGGATTCAGTAAACTGACCTTGGCCAGCAAGCAGAAAAAGGACTGACGTCTTGGGGCGCGCTAGCGCGCGTACTCTTCTTCTGCGAGACTCCATCCAAATCCACCACTTACTTGTTGGTTGGTGTTCCATTCTGTTATCTTAGACTATGCTGCCTTCTTCAATTCCATTCTTCGTCTCCCTAGTCGAAGTCTTCTTGCTGGCCCTACCCAACATGCATTTTAGAGTGCCGTGCCAGGGCGATAGGCGCTCCGCCAGTCACGCATGATTGCCAGAGCCTTTCTTGGCTATGTAAATATAGGGCCGGAATAAGTGCAAGATCCTCAACAAAATGGATTAAGGTGGGCTTCGGATTTTTCATAATTTTTTTTCTATCTTTTCATCAAGTTCTTGTTTGATCTGCCGCTATTATCACAATATCCCTCCTTTTAGGGTTAATGCTATCAATGGTGAATCGATCATTCGCTATCCTTTTTTTAGAAGAGCTTTTTTGAATGGAAGAAAAGTAGTGAAACCCGCGATGGCTACTGAATAACCTCCTTTGATTTTTTTTATAATAAATCCTTTGACCTTTTTCTTCGTTCGCCAAATCTTCTTCAGTTCTATCCAAGCTCGGTTTTGTCTGAATCTTTGTGGAAGAAGAAGCGGTTCGCCAGCCGCTACATCCAGGGATCCCACAAAATCATTAAACCTGGCGGCTGCTCGCTCTTTGATCAGTGATTCACCGGCCACTAGATCGATGAAGAATCTCTCAAAAATCCGCTTTTTGATCAGTGATTCACCAGCCACTACATTCTTGGATCCCACCTTATTCTCAAACCTGGTGGCTCGCTTGATTGGCAGTCCTGTAAGCTCATCTTGCATACAAATTTTGGGGGTACCAGGGCCTGCATCCACCAAGAACATTTCTTCCCTTAAGCGTAAGCGTAAAACTGAAGATTGTGAGGCGTTTCCACTACATAATAAGAAACTAGAATTAGATCTTGGAAATGATCGACTCCAATAGATGCTCATCATAAGCTTTTTTTTCCTCCTATTCCTATTGATCAGAAGTATCCAGCAGCGCCACACCAGAGTGACTTCCGAAGCGCTACGGACGGGACGAAATCCGGCAGCCAGTTGCTGGCTCTGAATAACCAGCCCAGCAAGAAGCTAAATTCTTCCATAACATAACATAACGGGGCGGGGTTGCGCGCGAGCCGAGTGACGTAGGTGCACAAGAGTACTTCGCGCCACAACCATCTCTTTTTTATAGGTTCTACGGACCGATGCCTCCTGCTTCATCTGGTAAAAAAGAGTCATAGATATGCCTGTAATTAGAAGGAAGAACCGCCATAAAAATCTTCCTCGTGTATCGTCTGTAGCGGAACTATGAACGGGAGCTAGCAATCCGGACCGTATTGAAAAGGTTCCTAAGACACAGCATGGAAGAGTCAAAATATTCAGAAGCGAGGTCCAAGAATGAAGAAGGGTAGAATTACTGAATGAATACGAGCTGTGGCTAATACCCAAGGCATAAAAGACGCATTTTCTACGAGATCCCGAAACCACCAGCCACCCCGACCTAATTCATGATGAGCCCACCAACTTCCTGGCGTGATGCCTACGGTTAAAAACAACCGACATGTCAAGATCCAAATTCGAATTGGTTCCTGGTCCTGGTCAGAGACCACCGTGTTCGCGCCGGCGGTCCAACAAAGAGGCGAAGTAGTGGTGTCTTTCTTTCCATTACGAATGACACACTTCGCCTGCTCCCTCCCCGTGTCCATTAGCGCTCCTGTCCAGAGCGAAGAGAAGGCGAAAAAGCGCCGCCGAAGCTGCATGAGCAGGCTTCTATTGCTACGCAACAATAGAGTAGGCGCGCCGCCCACAAAATGTTTGAATGATCGGGTAAAGAGCGAGCTTCTTATATGGGATCCGACGCATCCAGCAGAGCGAAGAAGCGTTCCATTCTTTTCGGCGGCATCCTTCCGCATTGGCGGCGAGTGGAGTGCCACAATCCCATTCATCATTTTTGATCTACATAACCCAAAGCCCATAGCACTGGCGACATCTCCGGCATAAATGCAAGGAGGATGTATAGCTGATATAGGATCTTGTGGAACTGGATTTGATTCTGCAAGCGGTTCGGTACGAACGAAGAAATTTCGAACAAAAGGATCGGAACTCGCTGATAGGAAAGGAGAGAAAAACAAAGCAATGCCAAGAGCTCCGTCAATCTGCTGTTCATCGATAGACGAAGCTCTCTCTTTTTCATCTCGTGCCAGATGTAACAAAAGATTAGTCCTTTTTCCTTCTCGCGAACCACGGGAGCGCCCAGCGCCCAGAAGAGCAAAGCTCATTTTCAAAACAGGGTCAAGCAGCGCATTAAAAAGGGCTGGCCCATTAAAAGGACGCTTACTTTGCGAACGAAGTTCAGAATCAACAAGGGTTCTCCGAACGAAGGGAGTGTACAACTGGGGCGCAGCCCAACTTTTTTGTTGGAGAGATAGAATGGAGTTCTTCACGAAGTTCGAGACAAAGGAAAAAATCAAAGTTTCTCTATAGCCTCTTCGTTTTGAGACATTATGGCTTTGGGGTCGACCCCGGTAACAAAAAAGGAATCCATAAAAACTGGGGATCCAACACCATGATAAAATACTACCCTCATGATTAGACCATGTCCCTGAGATTTGAATAAAAAAAGGTGCATTAGCGGTTAATACGTTGTAATTAGATAAGTTATTTGGAATATGATGGAACGAAAGACCAAGGAAAGGAAGAAGAATGCACCAAAATGCAAGTGCTGCACCAAATGCTGGTGGTTGTTTCTTGTTGTAAGTGAATGCAACGAAAAGACCCAGAAATAACGAATAATGAGAAAATTCATTTATAGACATTTCATGCTCATTTCCAAATTTATGCTTAGTTATTCCCATCATCCGGTAACCACAGGATGATCCCAATCTCCTTTTAGTAATAGATCTTTTTGATATGTCTCAGTCTCAACGGCAAGGAAGAGAAAATGCATCGAGTCGTTTATCAAGAAAGTGGACGAGCATGGCGGTCCCTATATCTCTGAGGGGTGTACCACTTTTTTTTTTCAAGTCAGCTTAAGAGGTTCAAAAGAGAAAGTCACTCTCCTTATTCTTGGCTAGTGGAATGGAAGCAAGACTCTTTCCTATCCACTTTGCCGAGGGGAGAGAACTCAAAGATAACTCAAGCTAGACAGAAAGGTGCAAAAGTCCAAAGTTTCTTAAGGATCCTGTAAGCAAGTAGGTTAAGATTGTCATTTAGCTTCAATTTCTTCAGTCACACAAGCGGGTCCGCGTGCAACAAAAGAAATTGTATTTTCCTACTACTCCGACCTTGCCCTGAAAGGATAAGGAAATTGGATAAGAGCAAGAGCTAGACTGACTGTTGGTCCAATGCTAGTGGAGGATTCAGACTGAGGACCCCCTGTGGCGGCTACTCATAAGAAGATGAAGGATTGAAAGAGGACTGATCACCCCTCTGATTTGTGATCTTTTAATAGAAAGAAAAAGCCTTCTCTCAGACTTAAAGGTAAATGAAAGCGGGATTTTTTTTCTCTCCTCTAAGCTAGCAGCAAGTCAAGTAATCTGAGAATGCTGCCCCCAATCCGTAGCTGAGGACGAACTCAACTCATAAGCTTTTTTTGAACCAAGCACCTGTTGTAGAAATGAAAAACCACCCACTAGCAGAGGCTGGAACAACCCATAGAAGTGTAGGGGCTGCTTCAACCAGGCGTACCCGTATCCATTGATTTACCTCCTCTAGAGAGTATTGAACTTTGTGACAAATAGGTTATAGTTACACTCCTTAACTCCCTATTCGCAAGATATAAAAGCTAGCTAGTAAGAAGACTTTCCCTTCTTTTCTGGGAGGGTGAGAACTTGAAAGACTGGCAGAGAAAAGGAAGAAAAGCGGCTAATGCTATCTAAACGATTATTTCAAAGTTTACCAAGTTCGATCGTTCACGAGATAGGGGACTCTTTTAAATAAGACAGTGTATGGCTGTGAATAAGTCTATTCGGCAAGTCATAGAGAAGGACTGGATATAAGCTATTCCCGGTTCTTCATTGGATCCTTTTAGTTTAATATTACTTTTTGGAAGCAATCTCATAATAATATGTATTAGGGACAGCATTTAGGATAGCAAAAGCATTTTTGGAGCAAGAGGGATTACCTTCCAGATTCTTTTGTGATACCCTCTGTGTCGCCTTCTCCTGGATGGTCAGCCCAGTGTCCTGAATCCTTGAGCTCTTCCTCATGGCTTTGACTGGTGACTTACATTTCATCTTATTTGCAGCTCTCTTGGTCCTTGGATATGATGTCTTCTGCCACTCTCCTTGGTGGCTATTCTCCACCATCTCAGTCCCCTCTGAGGTCAGCTGAATCTGATCAGTGGCTGTCTCTGCCTAATCCACCAAGTGTGTACAAGACAAGATCTTTGTCTGTCACAGGTTCTCCTGCTGCTGCAAGTTGATCAGACTGGAATTTGATCCTGTGCAGATAATCTTGAGCAGTCTGGGATCCTTTCTTGATCGTTTGGATCTGAATACGCAACTCAATTATTTGAGCATTTGTCATACAACCAAGACTTCTGGTTTTTTTTCAGGTTTTCTCCCTTTTCTACGAAGGTTTGCTGCTCCGCCTGCACCAGTGAATTATTCTATTCTTCTCCTTTGGTTCAGTCTGTGGGGAAATCAGAATTCACCATTGAATCCTGTGGATCAGCTCCCTTACATAATAATATTTCACTGTATCAGCTACGAGGGGAAAATCTGAAAGACAGAGGATAGAGAGTGAGAGAAAGAGTGTGAGACTTGTGCCGCTCTCCATTTCGAGGGGATTTCGACGATTCTGGGGTGATTGAACTATTTCTTTACCTGTTCAATTTCTAACGAATCAAGATATCCTCTTGTTCCGGTATAAATAGTAGCTATCTGCTCTTCCACTGGGAGAGGATTTGCCTGGGATTGTTTAAGCAATTCCCTTAATCGTCGACCCCTTGCCAATTGATTCTGACTTGTTTTATCGAGAGCAGAGGCGAATAATAGGCTTGTCACTCTGCGAATTGAGCTAGTTCCAATTTGGATTTGCCAGCTACTTGTTTCATGGCTTTAATTTGAGCCGCGGATCCTACTCTGGAAACTGAAATACCCACATTAATAGCGGGTCGAATTCCGGCATGGAATAGATCCGCAGATAAGAATATTTGTCCATCTGTAATGGAGATTACATTAGTAGGAATATAGGCGGAAACGTCTCCAGATTGAGTCTCAACTATTGGTAAAGCGGTCATACTTCCTTCGCCTAAAAGAGAATTTAATTTCGCGGCTCTTTCTAAAAGGCGTGAATGCAAATAAAAAACATCCCCTGGATAAGCCTCACGGCCGGGACTTAATAGAAGGGACATTTGGCGATAAGCTTGTGCTTGTTTGGAGAGATCATCATAAATTATTAAAGTATGCCATTCGCGGTACATAAAATACTCAGCCAGGGCTGCTCCCGTATAAGGAGCGAGGTATTGTAAGGTAGCAGGTGAATCCGCCATTTCAGCTACTACAATAGTGTATTCCATGGCCCCCTCCTCATGGAAAGTAGTTACTACTTGAGCTACGGAGGATGCTCTTTGACCGATAGCTACATAAACACATATTACACCTTGCCCTTTTTTCTTGAGAATTGTATCTGTGGCTACTGCTGTTTTGCCTGTCTGTCTGTCCCCAATAATGAACTCTCGCTGACCGCGCCCTATAGGGATCATCGAATCGATAGCAATAAGCCCTGTTTGAAGAGGTTCGTATACGGAACGCCTGGAAATTCTACTTGGAGCAGGAGATTCAATTAAGCGAGATTCGGAAGCTACAATTTCGCCTCTCCCATCAATAGGTTTAGCCAGAGCATTTATAACGCGACCCAAGTTATATACGCTCACGGGTATCTGAGCAATTCTTCCTGCTGCTTTTACAAAACTTCCCTCTTGATGCTAAACCATAGCTCTAACTGAGTAAAATTCCACAATTTCTAAGAACGATATGCTTTTTTGCATTTTCCACTGTGAAAGCTTCTCTCAATCCCTCCCTAGTCCTTTCTTTCCTGGGCACAGGCTTACCTGGTTGACCGCCCACATTCATTCATTGTTCGTTCTGTTGTGGAATCGAACCACAGAGCTAGCGCAATTGGGATTTAGAGTCCCATGCGTGAAACTAAAGAGGATTTTCAGTCCTCTGCTCTACCAGCCAGAACCTAGAAGGACACTTCACACCCGATTTGACACAGCTAGACTGGAAACACTGCTTGTCAAGAGCACAGACCCCAGTATAGAATACTTTTTTGAGTATGTTGGTAAGGTCCGGTCATCCGCTTCTGTGCTTGCACTTCTGCGTAACTAGGGGTGCAAGTCCAGTACAGCGTACTTTCATAATTGAATCAAAAGCATCGATACATGAAAAATCTCTATATACGATATTTATGACACAGAATGTTGTTCTTTCAACATGATTCGTCAACAATTTTGTCATTGTAACTGACTCTCCGTTCTCTCCGTTCCACTTTGGTTTTCAACTAATAATTACCATGATGAATTTCTCTTACTGCTTGGTTCCGCATTGGATTTTGGAAACTTTTGTTTAGAAAGTGGTGTCACGACCGTGGGGATCAAATGAATGGTTCAGGAAAGTCTAGTGAAGCGGCACGGTCTAATCATATAGATGACCATAGTGGTATGGTTCCATAGAAAACTACTGGAGGCCATTACCGCCACCGAAATGGTTTCCATGCTCCGTTGGATGATTTGACGATATCGCAATATCAAGCTAGAACGGTTTCAATTTGTTGGACGGGAAAGAAACCTCATCCTTTGGTGCACACTAACCGATGAAGCTCAACCCTCTCTCGAACTGAGCTATTTCCGCTTTTTCGAACAAAAAGTTCGAGTAGTTCAGTGAAAAAACGGTCAAGCTTTCTTCCATCCTTCCTAGCTCCTCGAGCTTGCACCCGCTCGACGCCTTTTTCATTGTTCGTTCTGAGGTGGATTCGAACCACTCTCTCCATTTGGATTTCGAGTCCAAAAGGCCCGGCGAAAGAGGATTTTCAGTCCTATGCCCGCTGCCAGCTAGAACGGGATTTTTCCACTTCACACCCACACAATGGGATTTGATGAAATAGCTACGTTTTTTTCTTATTTGATTCGGATACTGTCAATCTACTGTCCATCTTTCTCTTTAGTTTTCTCCTTTCTTTCTCCTCAACCTATCTCCATTGGATGGACTTACGAAAGAATAATATCTAATCTCCCCATCGCGGTTAGGATCCCATGAACCAGGAGCGCCAGCACCGGTTCCTCGATCTTCCTACTGGAGGCATGGTCATGGCTTTCATTCATTCATTTCATTCTTTGTTCTGTTGTGGAATCGAACCACTCAAAGGATTTAGAGTCCTTTTACCAACCAGTCAGAACCAATATTTCTCTGTTATATTCTGTTTTTTCTTTGTCAGCTAGCACAATTTG
>NC_057795.1:646114187-646124187 GCF_018294505.1 Triticum aestivum
ATAAAGACATCGCCTCGTTTAATACTTTCAAAGCATCAGTTGAATGACTATTCTGCTCCATTCGGAAATACGCAAAAGTATGTCCCTTATTTGAGATCTCTTAAGATCAGCTATTTGCTAATATGATAAAGGTGGACGCTGTACTTGTCTGAAAACAGAAACTATGATGATTCACATTACTGGCTTGCTGTCCTTTGGCGGGAAAGCTAACAGGTGAACTTGCTCAACATAAAGTGGAAGGAAAGTGTAGTAGAGATATTACTCGCTGTCTGAGAAGATCTACTTGAGACCTCTGAACCAACTTCATTCCACAGGAACGAAAGCTGAATGAAAGTACTCAAGCTTCAAACTCCTTGCTAACCGATAAAAGGAATCAAGCTTCAAGGACTATATGACTAGCTCTTCCACATCCTCGCCACCATTCATAAGGCGTTCAAGGAATATTGATATATCTACAGAAAAGAGAAACAAACATTCTCAGCTGGTCCACTATTAGCGAGGCCTAAAGTCTTCACTTCATCAGTCTAGGAATAACACTAAAGTAGCACCCCTCACTACATTCTTGTTCACTGAACATAGATCTCTAAAGAACAGTGCACTGGTACACGATATGATCTGTTGTCATGACCCATGAACTGAGCTTCTCACTAATCGAAATGGTCCTCTCAGCATGTTTCAAGGGAAGCAAGAGATCGTTTTCTCAGGATATTAGTCACCCAATCTTCCCAATAGTATTCCTTAACTCATGAATTGATACACTTGTTCATTCTCTTTCTATTTCCACTAGTTTCTTTTGTTCACTTGCAATGCGGCATTTGAATCCATTTTACTCCACTTCTCTCTCTTTTCTTCCTGATGAGGGTGATGTACTCCGGGTACCTGATCATCATGACTGGAATTCCAGAGGATTCCTTGAGTACTCGTTACTTCGAGGTCAAATGGTGCGATGGTATTCATCCAAAATAGGAAACTGGTAGCGACTTGCATTTGATGGACTCTTCCTTCCTGTAGGAATAGGGGAGAGTGGTAACGTGAGCCACCTTTCCTTTATACAGCAGTAATAGCACATGCAAGTTCCTAGGGTCTATATAGCTAGTCAAGGATCATAAAACAATTAGCAAATCATCATGTGGAATGATGTAAACTAGCCTTAAAAAGTGAAAGAAGCCCTCATACCCACTCCTCTTTCCCCACCAAACCAACAAGTAGTAGGTTGGTGGGCCTCGGTATCTCTATTTGCTAAGATGGATACCTACACCACTCAATAGTTCCAATTCATTGTTTTTTATCCCATAGGAAAGAAAATGCTTCCAGCAATTTTTTCCTTTCCTCCTCCGTCATACTTAGGTCTTCACAACCTTCCACCGGAGGCTTGTATCTGTTTTCCTCCTCCGTCATACTTAGGTCTTCACAACCTTCCACCGGAGGCTTGTATCTGTTTTCCTCCTCTTTAGCCATTACTTCTTTAATCATATCTTTGATCTTCTTTAGGGGCAATTTAAACATGTTCGCATCCCGCGGGAAGCGGAAAGCCAGAAAGAGAATTTCCTCCGGTTTAAGAACCGAAAGGAGTTTATCCAGACTTGGTACCAAACCCGGGAAAAACCCTAAATGTTGTCTTAAAAACGCTATATAAGCAGGGTTATAGGAATCAATAGATTCCCCTCCCTCCGCTTCGGAGGAGCAGCTTCTTCTATGGCTATGGCCAAAAGGATCCGGTGCGATGAGTCTCATCCGTGTAATATTTTGGAATTCCTCTTCCAACTCGTCCCGGAATGGGCGTTATGGCAAAGAACAAGAAGAAAAAGACAGAAGGAATTTGTCCAATAGTAACAAATGGTGCCTCCACAGGTTGATATCCGATCCAACCTAGTAGTGAGCAATCCGCCAAAAGCAAACAAAATATTCCTTGTGAATCGTTCAAAAACTTGAACTACGCACATACATTTCTTTAAAAAAAAGGTAAAGCCAAGAGAGATATAAAAACTGGTGCTATTGCGGCTACACCTCCCGCTTTGTCAGGTATACTGCGAAGAATGGCATGGATCGGTAGGAAATACCATTCCTGCACAATATGAGGCGGGGTGGGCATCGGATTAGCAGGTATATAATTGTCGGGATGCCCCAAAACATTAGGAGCAAAAAAAATCCAAATGGAAAAAAAGATAGCAGAAGCTACCCGACCTACAAGATCCTTTACATAAAAATAAGGGTAAGAAGCAATTTTATCCATCTCAGAATGTACATCCAATGGATTATTTGATCCATATTGATGCAATGCGGCCAGATGAAGAAGACTGGCGCCTACTAAAATAAGCGGGAGTAAATGATGGAGACTAAAAAAACGATTTAAGGTGGCATTGTTCACGGAGAAACCACCCCAAAGCCAAGTCACTATGGTATCTCCTACTACTGGTATGGCGCTAGCTAAGCTTGTAATTACTGTTGCTCCCCAAAAGCTCATCTGACCCCAAGGTGGTACGTATCCTATAAAAGCTGTCACAATCATTAATAGGAATATGACAACTCGGAGACACCGAACAAATTCCCTAGGACTGCTATAACTCGCATGATATAGACCACGAAAAATATGAAGGTGAACCACAATGAGAAACATACTTGCCCCATTAGCATGCATATAACGGAGCAACCAGCCCCCTTCAACATCTCTCATAATGTGTTCTACGCTGTTGAAAGCTAGATCCACATGAGGTGTGTGATGCATAGCTAAAAAAACGCCAGTCACTATCTGAATGACTAAACAAATACCTGCTAACGAACCGAACCCCCACCAATAACTAAGATTGCTCGGGGTTGGATAATCTATCAAATGCTGGTTAATTGTGGAGTATATAGGTTGTTTAAGAAGAGAGAATCGTTGGTTCCTTATAGTCATTTCTCTTTTCTATCGTTACAATTCCTCTTCCCCCTTATTTACCCCCTTGCCTTGATGGAAATTGGCTTCGCTGCGCCCTGAATAATCAAAAAGCTGCATGAGAAGATTCATCCCATTTTGGCGAGAGGGAGGCAGCGAATCACCTGGGCTACGGATTTGTCGGTTAGTTGATTCTCGAAATAAGGTCATTCGGAAAAAAACTGCCGCTTTCTCTGCCGCTTTCTTAAGGCTTCAAACGAACGACTAGTCATTAAGAAACCCATGAAATCCAAGTCTATTTTTGACCTTTCATGAAGAAGTTTTGCCTGCGCGCAAACTACCTAGCCCTTTTCAAAAGAACGTCGATTTCCATCTCAACAAAGAAAGAACTCAAAATAAATGAAAGCAATATTGTTGTCCTATTACTCTTTTTTCCTTGTGGAGCTTTGGAAAGGAGAGAATTTGAATAAAGTAACTCTCGGAAACTCTTATTGGACGAGAGAGAGTCAATATGATATTGGCGTGGGTTCTACCAACTAAACGAAGAAGTTTTTGATTGGATAAACAGCGTATAATGATAGACGCTTCTTCGGCACACATGGAGACATACCTCCCGTAGCTGACCCCTGAATTCAAGGATACTGCCGGCTTTGTTACTAACTGATAGAAACCCCTTAATACAACGTTCGTTTTTCATAAATGTCATAAGGTAGGTAGACCCGGTCTTGCGCTCGTCCGATTAAGTGGCACATTGTGCTAAGTGCTCGAACCGTTGGCTGATCTCAGCTGTATCGCCTCATACAAATTAGTTAAGCGAGAAAACAAACGGCTACATAGGAGCTCTATGGTGGACCACCAGCAGGAAGATCGAATGGCTTAGCGCATCCTGCGCCTACTGGACCTGACTTCGTAGGATACTCTGATAGACTAGTCGAATGGCAATGGCCTAGTGGTTGTATCTGCTTGCCGGTTCCTATTAAGAATATGAGAGTGACAAATGAGATGGAGATCTTGGCTATCATCAAACCATCCTCCCTCCGCTTATCTCTTTCCTTTCTATATGATAAGTCTACTCGCTCCTCAAGGGCCGGTCATTTACGCTCTCCACTACATGAACAGCATTCCCAACTAGATCTGTACGGCTTCCGTTGTCTCCTTTTCGATTCCCGACTCTAGCTCATAGGTATACATAAGAGCGACCAGCCCTGAATGCTTAAACCTATCAATCCTCTCCTAAATTTCTTTCTTTTTGTCGTTGGGCAAGGAGCAATCCATTCAGCACTTTCCGATGGGGACCAAAAGCCACTGGGCTACCAAGAAGTCGGATTTAGTTCAGTCCCGTTTTCAAGATCCGGTTCAGTGTTTGGGGATGGCTTGGTCCAAGCCCACATCCATAGTAGATGGACTTGAGCAGGCAAGTATGCCACCTACTGATATGATTGATTATGACAATTATGATATGGACTGGACGGTTGTGCAACCGATTGTACTGACTCGCTTACCCCCGAGAACACCTAAGACATGGGGGTTATTTACGCGAGTAAGCCTAGCAAGGACCAAGATCTCGATCTAGCCTAGTTGGGGCTTTAGAGTCACATGACACAGTACCAAGAACGGGAGAACCAGTAACAATTGATACGGATTTCCAACCAACGGATCTTCTTACCTTTGGACCGGAACCTTTAGCTGTTTCCTACTCGGCCTACAGCTTGGTTTGAAATGAGGGAGCCATACCGTGTGGTTGAAGCAGAGTACCGTTTTGCAGTGGATAGGGCACTATCTCTATTCGTAGCAGCATTGCGTATTGCTCTCACTAGGAAAGGGGGACATAACCCCTACTATAGAGCAGGAATGGAAGGGAATGAGCTCGGCTGCTTCTCCCCCACACTTCTTTATTTCTCCGTGCCCCTATTTAGTTAGTACTTTTGAGTTAAGAGCGAGAAAACGAACTATTTCATTTAATAAAAAAAAGTGCAACGGCTGTAGGGTGAAAAGGCCATGAGGATGGCTACGGCTTTGAAGCTCCTTTATCTACCATAGATAGAATGGAAGAGTTTTTTTTCACTGCACTGATCCACCAAGGCTAGGGATATCCAATGGGATGGAGCTATTTCCCTTGGCACCTTATAGTCCTCAGACGATGAACAGAGCACTAGATGCCCTAATCTACTCCTATGCTAAGTGTCTTTGTTTGGTTTGATTTCTTGTGAAAGCGGCTAGCCCCATCACTAAAGCATGCCTGTTCCATATGAAAGGTGATGTAGGTAGGGCTGGTAGGGGAAGTAAGAAATAGGTGAGACTCGTTAATGAAACTAGCCTTCAGCCTTAGATTTCTAAGTTCTGTTTCCACCATTACTAGTGTTTCCTTGCTTTTCATAATAGAAAAAGATCAACTAAACCAGAGATTGTCGTAGAGATTGGCAGGACTGGGTATTATTCTGGGCGATGAAATGGATGGAATTTCTTGAAACATAACTCACTTCACTTATAATCAAATTTGGAAAAGGGAGACTAGCTGCTGCAATAAATCAAGAAGAAAGCAGGCGCAAAAGAGAAGCTCAATGAGAGAGATTCTAGACCGGTCATGGTCGGGGCTGATCGATCGCTCCTTAAAAGGGAGTTAACTGCTTCGAACCATACATGAAACTTATCTCATAGAGTGAGCTAGCCCCAGATAGCGAAGGATAGCTATTGACTTATTGGGAAACCCGCCTCCAATACATGCTTATCCCAGACCCCCTATTCCTTCATTTTAGGTTTTCATGGCCGATTCAATAACATAGTCCGCACACCTCTTTTCAATTCTCTAGAGATAGTTGTCATTTATCTCTTCTTCCGGGTCCCTCCTATTTGGTTGGAAGTTTCCTGCTCCAGTTGGGAAAGCAAGTGATTGATTAGTTCCATTGGTCTATTGTCTTCAGCTTCCAGTCTACCTCATTTCTATCAAAATGATCTGGTGTCTATGTCCATGCCCGAGGTTGGTAAACCCTATATCTATTGCAAACGAGCTTTTCGGAAGGGACAGCTTGTAATCCACGACTTACTACTACGAGGATTCTGGCGGAGTGCTTTTCACATATAGATAGGTTGGGACGAAGAAGCTCCGTAGTCAACTAATAGATAGAAAATCACAGTAACCTTTTTCCAACAGTTTCACCATGATAAGAACAACCTTGTCATACATGATAATTATGGGCTTTCTTCCTCCTTCTTTATAGTCTGCAGTTCAATCTGCCAAGTCCGATTCATCTTTTTCCAATACTGCGAGCCAAAGGCACGCTGCTATTTAGTCACAGTCACATGCTCACCCTTGACTCTATAAATAAAACCAGTAGCTTGGACTAGCGAGTATAGTTCCCTGGCGCCGGGCCCTCAATAAAGTCCATCGTGGCCATATCCCATGGTTTCTCTTTCTTAATGCTGACCCCAATGTTGATCGACCGTGCTTATTATGATATTTTATTCAATTCATACCACTCAAAGCCCAGGCCATTGGCTGCGCCGCTTTCTGCAACTCGTAGTCACAAAACCTTATTAATCTAAGTGATTTCTTGTCAACGGATCGCTATCGCTTACAAGAACGGATGCAGAAATGGGACACCTGAAGGTGAAACAAGAGACTCATACCCATGGTCATCTGATTGATCTACTCGGCTTCGGTACTGAAATGAAAAGGCCAAAGGACAAACAAAAGACGTTTTGTCTGCTCCAGGCGAGGTAAGAGCGAATGATCTTTTTCGTGATTTCCATCGTAAGAAGATCGACTTGTAGAAGTCTAAAAATGGGGAGTAAAGGAAGAGGCAGGCTGAGCTGACTCTTGTTCAATATCATTCTCATGATGTGTGGTGCAAAGAGAAGATTCTTGTGGAAATCCCTTCTTTCTAGCTTGATCAATTTCTGTAAGAATGAAGCTAGTGACATTAAACTTCTGGCTCTTCATTATGAAGTCAACTACATGCCAAGACCCTTTATTCCAAGTAGATTGCATCTGCATTCCCTTTTGAATCAATAAGGTATTGACTGGTTGTTTTCACCTTTCGAACGAAGGCCACTACTCTTTGGAAAAGGTCCACGAGTCGAATCAGTAAGATTTCATCAAGAAGATTTATCACCACAGTGGCGTGCTATTTCATTGTTTTGTTATCTAGCCGGGCTAGAGAAGAGCTATCGCCATCATCAAACAAAGAAGCCAAGGACTGGTCAAAAGAGAGGAGGGACCACATTCTCGAATCCACTCATGGAAAATGCCCCACCTCTATCAAATTGGTATTCATCTCGAAGGAAAATAAGAGAGTTTTGTTTTGCCACAATGAGTAAACAACAAGTTTGATTTTGAAAAAGCCCATTCCTTTTTTGGGATAGTTTGCCAAGGAAAGTCATACGAAGGCAAAGCGGACAACGGGAAAAGGTACCTTTAAACCTCGTTTCAGTACCAATATTCCCGCCTTCAAGGGCATATGAAGGAGCTCCTATTGCTTAAGAAAGTACAGCAGAAATAAAGTCTTTGGGTAGATGAGGTCACTGATTAGCCCGCTGAGCTGCTCTGTCCCCTCTACCGGGATGGGATGGTTTATGTGCTTGTCCCGATGAAGCTTAGGATCCGATAGAAACACGGGGTCAACTAAGGAAAAAATGGGAACCTTTGAATGACGCGCCTTCCTCAGGATGCGCGCTCTCTTTTCAGGATTGAGAATGACGACACAGCCTGGAGGTCTTTCGTCTACTTCTTCTGTCCAGGCCTGTTTGTATTCCCACCATACCTTTCCGCATCGTCCTTCTCTATTGGGGGCTCCCAACACCTCAGCCACACATCTTTTTCGTTCGCTCCCCATTTTATTCTCTAAGGAACCCTCTCCTTAATGAGCGTAGATTGATGGAGATGGCTTTTGTACCGGTCAATCTTTATATCCTTTCTGGCATAGTTTCGTAAAAGATCGGCAGGTGATCCGTCCTTTCTCCTCTGCCGTGGTTCATGCATTCTTCCTTTTTGGAAAGTGGATAGGGATCGGGTGAATTAGAGAATAGACAGACGTCCGTTGGCATTTCAGCCTTTCTTCTCCTTTCAGGGCCTATCCGAAAGAGAATCCAGTACCTCTTGGTCCTAAATATCAGAATAGAACGTGCAACAATGGAACAACAAGAGCAAGACCGCTCCAAACTAAATCACAGTAGAAGTTATGGCCACTCAGGCTGGACCAAAACAGCAAGCGGAAGGTCTCCGAAAGTCCTACATTAGCACCAAGCCATCCCCCAAGGGAGGGTATAATGGAGTGTGGTAAAATCCAGTTGCTAACGCTCCCGGCTGTGGGTTCTTCACAATTAGCAGGGCTTCTATTCTAGTACAGAGATCACCACTTGTTATGCCAGGGTCTCCTTTTTCGAGTTGGTTACTGTCTTGTTGGGCAACGTTTTCCCGGCAATCTCCGCTTATTAGGGCGGCCTCTAACAGGTCGGGAGAGTACTAAAAATCTGGCTCATACGCCTCGCAAGATTGAACATCTGCGAAAGTCGTCTCGAAGCTCTGACTCTCGAGAGAAAGTCTTGCCTACCAGTGACTTATTTTACGGAATAAGAATGCCTACTGTACTAGCTTCTTTCTTGACTCCATTAACTCAGTTTACAGAAAGGAATCCGTCCAGTCCAGTAAGAAGGAATAGAGAAGAAGAAAGTCACTCATCAACTCCTACTTTGGTTATTGAGACTTGCCCGCGTATCTGACCTATGTGTACCTATTCCCTAGCCTAAGTAGCTTACCCACTGTCCTAATAACTGGCTGTCAATCCGGCAGCTTGCCCTACTACCTATCGACGCTACTGTCCTAAGTCTCCTACTCATATACCCAAGGTCAAAGACTTTGCAGGGCAACAAACTGATTTCGGAATTGCTTAACTGCTGAGAGCTAATATCGGGGAGTAGTAAGCCAGCCCACCACAAGATGAATGAGTGCTCCTCTCCTATGCCGACTTACTAGCCAGGTTGAGCCTTTGAGCCATAAGAGGAGGGAGAATCTGGTTGATTTTCCAGGGAATGATTATATGGATTTCAAGGAGGATATTGTTACCTTCATCAGATTGATTGATAACTGGTCGTCGATTGACAACTACTGCTTTTTCCAGTGAGAAAGGAAGGAGGAAGGGGATCTCAACAAGCCATGGATATATAGCCTACAGCCGAGTCCACAAAGAAGACGGTTTCAAAGCTCGAAGAGCATATTTGTGAGGCTGATCCCTAAGTGCAGAGTTTCATGTGACGAACAACGAAACTCCATTTCTTCAAACACAACCCTGTGCCACCGACAAACGTTTGACTTTGACTGTGTTTTTTTTGGGCTATGAAGATTCTACTTATACCCAATGATGGAACATTTTGAAAATATGTTCAACGGGGTCTTAAGAAAGGCAAATTTCAGGCCTGTAGTTTTTAAGATCATCTCGCTAATCGAAAGATGAAGGATAGCGAACACTAGATGGCTAGTGGCCTTATGCAAACAAAGAAGAGGGATGCCTAACCAATTGATCCTAAAAGATCTTATTTGAGATAGGTCAGATTGGACTTAGTGGCCAATGTTAGGGATGGTAGAGTCAATATGGGATGTGGAATTCCAGGAAACGTTCTTATCCGCGCTCACTGATAATGTGAACCTGGTCCTTAGTTTCCTCCAACTGATTCCTGTTTTTTTGAGCCTTTTTCAGTAAGTCCTTAATAGCGAAAAATGCTTTGACTCTAAGGGTTACCTTGGTACCTTTATTCGGATATGCTTCTTTTCGGACAGGAGGGGCAGATTGAGATTCAGGCAATGGCAGATGGATTCTATTGAGAAGGGCTGGCTGCTCTCGACGACGGGGTGGGGGAATGAGATGCTGGGAGATGGGAGTTATTGGTGGATTGAGAGGGGAGCAGATGCGTGGGCTAGTTCAATCTTTTTGCTCCTGCCTTCCTAGCCTTATGGACAGGAGTCCTCTGGCCTAGTCCTGAAACTCTTCTCGCAGCCTTCCTTGCCCTTATTGCCCGGCATACCTCGGAAGGCATACCCTGGAACCAATTCATTCATCTGCCCTCTTCGCGATAAAGCTTTGCCTTACTTTGCTTGCTGGCTCTAAGCCCACCTCCTTTACTACACTACAC